>NC_056725.1:1669500839-1669645839 GCF_019279795.1 Protopterus annectens
AAGTA
Organism: Protopterus annectens; assembly: GCF_019279795.1. NCBI lineage: Eukaryota > Metazoa > Chordata > Ceratodontiformes > Protopteridae > Protopterus > Protopterus annectens. Next base: position 1,669,500,845 of record NC_056725.1, read on the forward strand.
ATAAAATTACGAGACTTACTAATGGGAAAAAGTCCGGGCGACTGGACGTTTTCTCATTCGAATGGTCTCCAATTTACAACGGGCACACTGGGTGGGTTGGCCAATCAGCATGCTCTTTTTAATATTAATGGCCAGTCATTGTATAATATGTAGAACTCACTGCATACTAATTGTAACATTCCATAGCATGACCCACAGCTTCCCACTGTGATGCCATTTTCTGCCAGGGTCTGATAATCATGTAAAAGCCTCACATCAGTAAAGCTGTAGAGCATGTACTCCTGTCTCTCCTTAGGATATTCTGAAAATCATTGATCTTAGCCCAAGTTCTGTATTTAGCATGCTTTTTTTCCTGTTGTGTTTTGTGACACAAATGGAAGTGTGGGCAGCAACTGTCCTACCATAAACAAATCAGAAAAGCTTTAATACTTATGTTATTGGTCTAGCCCTACACTTTAGAATCATATCCCACATGTTTTGTCAACCATAGCAGGTTAAGTATGTGAGTCTGTCATATTCCAAGACTGGAGGAGATGCAGACAACCTGCATAATAACAACCAGTTTGTTTACCAGTTCCTTTAGCCTGGACATTGGTTCCATCAATGACATCATGAACTGTGCCTGAGATGTTCTGATTTCAACACTCATACAAGCCATTCCTAAGGCTACTTCTGTTTTAAGTTTCCTTCCACTGCAAACTAACTTTTAAAACCACTTTTCTCTCTGAACATTGACAAACCCTATTTAAAGGAGACCTTTAAAGCAGGAAAACTGCAGCACCAAGAAAACATCAGTTTGGGACAAGAATGTGATAAAAAAGAACTTGAGCAAGAAGGAGTGTATAAATATTTGGGAATTGATGAAGGATCAACAATAAAACATGAACAAATCCAAATAAAACTTAGTAAGGAATATCTTAGAAGACTTAAATTAATCCTAAAAACAGCATTGACATTGAAGAACAAAATCCAGGCTATAAACCAATTTGCTCTTCCTGTCCTAACTTACAATTTTGGAGTGATTGACTGGCCTCAAAATGTGTTGGATAGATTGGACAGGAAAACAAGAAGGATGCTTCATGCTCACCAGATGATTTATAAAAATCAGCTTGTACCAAGATTATATATTCCCCGTTTTGAAGGAGGGCTGGGGCTCCTTGAAATTGATTATATGTATAGATCTGCAATCATGGGACTGCACACATATCTGCTGTCCTCACAAGACCCAAATGTAGTGAAAGTTTTGAAACATGAGGAGAGCAAATCTATAATGACTTATTTGCTTAGTCTAGCAGAAGCATATTGACGTCAAGCAGGAATGGAAATCAAACCAGATGTAGATAAAAATCAGGCAGCAACTGAATGTGCCAAAAAATAAAAGACAGACACCATCCCCGATTCTGGAATTATAGCTAAACTCACTAAACTAGGTATAAATCCCTACATCACAAGATGGGTTGCCAACTGGCTCACTGACAGAACCCACTATGTCAAAGTTGCAGACTCCAAATCTGACTTCAAACCAGTGACAAGTGGAGTACCACAGGGTTCAGTCCTGGGACCTATCCTGTTTGGGATCTGCTTCTCTGAAGTACAGGCTAACACAGAAGGCCTTTGGCAAATGAAGTTCGCAGATGACTGCAAACTAGGAGTCTGAGTCCCCAAATGATGTGGACATCGTACAGAAGGGCTTCACTGAGACAGATGCCTGGTGTCAGAGCCATGGCCTCAAGTTCAATGCCAAAATGTGCATTGTCATCCTCTTTGATAAAAACTCTGTACCCATGAACTACCACATAGGCGTCAGTCTACTTAATGCCAAATGTGTGATAAGAGGCCTTGGGATCCAGGTGGACAGTAGTCTCTACTTTCATAATGACATCACCACAGAAGTCAGAAAATCCTTCTACGTGGCACACCTCATTACAAAAGGGTTTGCATCCAGGAAAAAAGAGGTCATTGTTCCCCTTTACTCGACACTCATTAGACCCATTATAGAGTACAACACCCCTTTTGGAATGTTCCTCACAAGACATCTACAGCAGCTGGAAAGGCCACAGAAGTACCTCATAGGTTCATAGGTAGGTACTAGGCTATTGACCCTAGGGCCTATATAAACCTAGCCAAATGGTACCCTAGCTTTTGCCACCCAAGAAAATTATTTTCCTGTGCCCCTGTCAAGCAGAGCCACAGAAGTGATCCCCGGGGTGAATTTCCTATCTCCCATCCAATCATCAAGATTTTTCGTAAAGAGTGCTAATGAGGAGCTTTGTTTGATACAGATAGGTAGTTTATTCCAGAGTATGGAAGAGGATTACAAAGAGGATTGCTGGCCTAAAACAGATGCCCTACACTGACCATCTCAAAAAACTCCAGCTTTACTCTGTAGCATAATGCCTACTCCAAGGTGATCTCTGCCTAACATATAAAGCTATGTCAAACCCAGAGCTGGACATACTACACCTAAAGAAATCCCAATCCCTCCGAGCTACACGCTCTAGGGACCTAAACCCTGTCATCACAATAAACAGGACATGCTGGAAGGATAGATTTCTGTCCCAGAGACTTCCCATACTCTGGAACAAGCTACCCATCTATGTCAAGCAAAGTTTCTCATTAGCACTCTTCAAGAAAAATCTTGATGAGTGGATGGAAAATAGGAAATACACCCCAGGGATCACTTCTGTGGCTCTGCTTGACAGGGGCACAGGAAAATAACTTTCCTGGGTGGCGTAAGCCAAGGAACCTTGTTGGCTAGGCTTACTTAGGCCCTTGGGCCAATAGCCTAGTACCTACCTATAAACCTATGAACCTATAATGTGAAGGACCAGATGAGATGGCAAGAAATGTAAAAATGCATAAATATAGTTGCAAGTATAGAAAACTTCTGGAAGAACCTCATGTTGATCAGGATCAAATGCAGAAATGGTTAAGGAGAGGCAAATTCAAACCAAGAGATGAAAGGTTAATATTGGCAGCCCAAGATAGTGGGCCACATACACGCTGGTTTACAAAGTCCATTGAACATGTGGGAGAAACAGACAAATATAGGTTTTGTAAAACAGAATTGGAAACAGTTGCACACCATGTTGCTGGTTGTGGCATACTAATGGCAGAAGAACTGTATACTGAAAGGCATAATAATGTGACAAGACTGTTGCACTGGGGATTGTGCAAACATTATGGTATTGAAGGTGCTGAAAAACATCAGAAGCATGAGCCACATAGCATCGTAGATAATGATGAAGTTTGTATCACAAAGGATCATCCATTACCAACAGTTCAAAAGATAGATGTTAGGAAAATGGATATAGTGGTCCGTGAAAAGAAGACAAAGGTAGCATTAATCATTGAAATTGCCACACCCTGTGACTACAGTGTCTTGCATACAGAGAGACACAAAGTCATAAAATATCAAGATTTGCAGGCAGAAACGAGAGCAATGTGGAACAAAGATACCCAGACAGTTCCAATAGTAGTAGGAGCAATGGGTCTTACAAAAAAGAATCTACAATCGTATTTAGATATGTTGCCAACACATGTAACTGGAGTCTGCATGTCCTCCCCGTGGTTGGGTAGCGTTCGAAAGACATGCGTGCGTAAATGGGAGTGCCTCCATTGAAAGTTGGGTGTCAAGCTGGCATCTCGGCATTTCATAAAAATCTACTGCCAATCATTAGCGGACCAGAGTTCCGCTGTGGCGACCCCTTACTGAGAAAAAGCCGAAAGAAAAACAAGAAAAACAACCAATACATGTAACCCTGTATGAATTCCAGAAGGAATCATTACTGGGCACATTGCGGGTGCTGCAAAGAGCACTTCTGGCTGACATCAAAGATTGAAATAATACTAAATTCATGAACTTTAATTGTACTTTGACTTAGGAATGGGGTCCATTCCTGTTATGGTATTAGAAACCCAAAAGACATGGAGAAATTAAAAAAAGGAAATGTATACCAGAATGGCACTGTCTCACCTTCAGTCTGAGGTGGGTAAGTTGATAAACTCTAAAGTGACTATATTATCGAGGGACAGTAAATGGTGGCATAATATGAAGGTTCTTGCTGGTGGCACAATTACTCACTCTTTCTTTTCAAGGTTCTCAATTTAAATTAATTTACCCCCGTGGCAGAGGTTCATAGGCTAACAATCACAAGGGTCTTTTTAAGCCTAGTCATGCATCCCAAATCTCTGACAACTTTTGATACTCTTGATAAGTGTAAGTAGGGGCTTGGGAGATGAACCATTTACAGGTTGCCTGTGTCTATTAGATACATAGGTGTCAAACCAGGGATGAATTTCCTGTTCCTCATCCAATTGTCCAGGTTGCACTTGAATTGGGTTAGGGAGGAACTCTGCCTCACATGGATGGAGAGCCTGTTCCAAAGACAGGGTAATCTCTGGGATACATACCCCCTCTCTCCAGCAGGTCCTGTGTATATCACAGGCAAGGTTTAAGTTTTTAGAATGGGTAATTCTGGTGTTGTTTGTTTTGCAGATATGCAGAAGGTTCATCAGAGTGGGGTCTGACAATGCCCTGTATGTCAGCCGTAGATCTCCTTTGAAAAGCCTGTATGAGACAGAATACAGGAACAGAGCCTTGAGGTGGTCTGCATAGGACATTTTACTTAAGCCCTGTATTCTTTTAGTGAGGAATCTTTGTGGACATTACAATTGTTGGATATGCCTGGTTAGGGGGCATTGTATTCAATGACAGATCTAATGAATGCCAAATACATTAGAGCAATGACTTCCTTAGACTTAGATGCCATACATTTGTTTATAATTTGCGCGACATAGAAGGATTTCCTCACTACTGTATACATGTGATGGTCAAAGGCTAGATTACTATCTATGTGTGTCCCTAAGTCCCTGACTACTGGGTCAATTCTAAGGGATGTGTTGTCAATATGATAGTTAACAGGGGTAGATGACTTCCTGAAAGATACTATTATGCATTTCTTGGTATTAGCTGTACTGTCTCAGACAGCAAAGGGGGCTCTAGTGCCTTTCATGGCGGTACTCTTGTCTGGAGGATTTCATGCTGTTACAGCCCACTGTGGCAACCCCTTACCAGGAAAAAGCCAAAAGACAAACATTCAAACAACAGCCCCACATTGTTTATGCATTGTGGGAAACTGCAACATTGTTTAGGAATCAAACTCAGGCCTTCTGCATGGCAAGTGAGAATTCTACCACTGAACATCCAATACTCAGCATACACAGCGACATTGAAGCTTTATTCTTTTATAATTTTATTTTCTAAGTCTAAATATCACGACAAGACACTCTTCAGCCTCCAAGAATAACAAGAATTATACAAGTAGAGTTTATATGTCCATATAATTACCCAGACAAGTACTAAATGTGGTTATGAAATAAAAATGAAAATAAACTAAAGACAGCTAAGCACATAAAGTTATTTGAGAAAGATTGTTTGGAAAATTCTTTGCAACTTTTACACTTTTTTGGTTCCTTGCAGCTAATCCTCAGCTGCTCCCAAGGGGTCTATGCCTATACAATGAAAAGCAGTTTTGATGCTTAGTATTTTATTAAAAGCCATTTGAAGAATGATTTCTTCAATCATTAACCATAGACCCACTCCCAAGACCTCTCCTCATCCCCAGATTTATCAGAACTCCTTGCTACTCTCAGATTTAATCCATCCCATGTCTGGAGTCAGTGAGGAAATTAAGGATCTATATCGCTTCATCAAAGACTGAAAATATCAAAGCTGATATGGTCGGCACCATATCAGCAAATGTGAAAGACATCGAACGTTTTAACGGAAATCTCCGTAAGGGGAGATTTCTGTTTACTGCAATGTAGTGCGATCTTGGAGGTGGTATATTTAAGTAGCAGGGGTGTGGGGGGTGCAGCCCCCCACATGGGAGGTGCAGGGAGGCTTGCCCCATGCTTGCAATGTTTAGTTGTTTTATTTTTTTCTTTTCTTTTTTCATTTTTATGTTCGAAGTTTCAAAATATCGATGATATGGTGTCGACCATATCAGATTCTATATTTTATGAAATTTCGATGTGATATAAACGCGGAAATTCAGGCTTCCTGGGCAATATTATTTTGCTGGTGTGAGAATTTTTCTGCTTTAGGCCTATTTCCCTCCAGATGTCTCAACTGTCATTGTTTTGGAGAAATGTTCCTACTTTCAGGTATAATTTACCCCCACAAAGGATGTCCCTATTTTTGGAAATAAGTCTTTATTTTCAGGCTTGATTTATGCCTTCATACAATTTTCTGAATCCCCTCTCATCACATGTGATTTTTGAAGCCATGTAGTATACAGAAAACCACACTATATGACCAAGATACTAGTGACAACAATAGTTTAGAGAAAGACGATACATATCTTACATCAACTTTTTCCTTAAGCAAAAATAAATTACCTTGTGTGGCAGAATTTTGCAATACAGTTAATTAAAGATTTTTGTTTATTTATTTATGCATTGCACTTTTTTACTGAGATAATCCAACTGGGCAAAAAGCTACCCCTTTTCAGTTGAGGCCCAGGTAGAAAAGCTCCGGAAAAATTCTAGAATTACATTAAGATCAAAGTAAACAGAGCATACAATTTATAAACAAATATACAAAATTTAAACAGACTATCATTAACCAATAGGAGCATCATGTAATGAATTATGAAACTTTTAAAAGCACTAGAAAAAAAATCACGTAAAGAATATAGTAAAGAGAAGTATACAAGTAATCAGCAGAGATATGCAAGTAATCAATAAATATACAAGACTTAAACAGAATATCATTAATTAATAGCAGCATCCTGTAAAAATATTTGAAATGAACTTCAGAGAAGGAGAGATATGGAGGAAGAATGGAGGATTAGTATTAATAAAGTGGCAATTGAAAATGCTTTAGGAATGAGGAAGAGGGAGAAGCAGAGGACAAGAAGGATATTTTGGACCAATAATTAAGTAAGGGGCAGGACATCTGTCATCCAGGAGTTGTGCATGTACACAGCCAGGTGTTTTAGGTATTCCCTTGTTTTTACCTTGAAAGAGTTGTTGTTTACTGTGCCTCTTATCGCAAGAGGAAGAGAGTTCCAAATTTTGGCCAGAAAAGAAGAGTACAAAAATCAGCCAGCTGAATTGTTAGCTTTTGCAAAAATTAATAACATATTGCTAGTGAATCTTAGCTGTCTACTCAGGTTATAAAGTTGCAGAATTTTTTTCAAACTAGGGCTTTTGTCTAGATAATACATGAGTTCATGGGAAGTGACGAGTTGAGAAAGTGTAAGGTAATGCCGTAATGCTAACCAGTCAAGTTTCTTTAAGGCCAGACAATGATGTGTCCTAGAATTATGATTGGTGGTAAATTTTGCCACTTTATTATTGCTGTTCCAAGACTGAGAGTTGAGTGGATTGCAGGTTAATCAAGAAGGGAGAAGCATAAAGTAATGTAGAGATGAGAAAGGATTGAGAAATACTTTTTCTTGCATTATCTGTGCGGTGTCATTTGACTCTATGAAGTGCAACTAGCTTTTGGCTGTGTTTTTTACTGCTTATTTTACGTAATGATCAAATTTTAAACTTTCATCAGTAGTGACTTCTAAAAGCTTAGTTTGGCTTATTAGTGCTATGTTGGTATAGGTAGAAGAAGTGATATCGAAATTATTTTTGTTGTCATTTGAATGCTTTGAGGTAAATGTGATCAGGTTAATTTTTGTAGGGTTAGGGAGCAATTGTGTATCAAGCAGCCAGGCCTCTATCATGGAGAAAGACTCTTAGGAGAATTGTTTTAATTTATCTATGGTTTTAGCAGAACAGATGTTGTTGAATCATCTCCATACTGTATGATAGTGGCTTGTTTAGAAATTAGCTGGAGGTCATTAATGAATATAATTAACAACAGGGGACCTAAAATGGATCCTTAAGGGATACTCACTGTAATGGGAAGGAAAGGGGAGATGTCATTTTGACATTTTACTGCCTGTTGCCTATTTGAGAGATTGCTGGAGAACCAAGACAGTGAAATTTCATGCATTCCTGGGCAAGCTAGTTTTGGAAGCAATTTCTGGTGAGATACCATGTCAAAAGCTTTAGATAAATCTAGGAAAAGTGCTGAGACTGATTTCCCAGAGTTTGGATACTGGCTAACAGATGTTATAATATGAAGGAGAGATGTACATGTACTATGAAAAGGACAGAAAACATGTGTAGGGAAAATGAGACAGTTACCAGTGAGAAAGCTAAGGAGTTGAGACTGGATACACTTTTACAGAACTTTTTGTGAATGGAGATAGTATGGTTATAGGCATGAAGTTTAATAGCTCATTTGACTTTCCACCTTTATGTAGAGGAGGAATGTAACACCTTTTCCATAGGAATGGGGCATAGCTTGTGGTGATGGAGTGGTTGATCAGGACTGCGATAGGAAAAGCTAGGGCATCATCAGCAATTTTTAAGTGCTCAGATGGTATGTTATCAGTGGCAATGATAGTAGGATTTATGGTTAGTGATACTTTTTTGATTGTAGAAACTAAGACTAATTTGAGTGCAAGTCTTTGGGGGCTGACAAGGGAGGCCAGTAACTTGTATATGCTTGTGCTGAGGGTTTAATAAGAGAGGGTACTTTTTGGGTGAAGGAGATATTAAATTCACTAACTATGCTGTGAGTATGGCTAGATGAATTAGGTTTAGGTTGTGTTCGTGGACTGGGTTTTAAGAGCTGGTTGACTGTTGTCCAAAAAGCTTTGGGGTTGTTATAATTTGCAGCCTGCATATTAATATAGTAGTTTTTTATCAGACTTGATTTGACTTTTAGTAGAGTTTCGACACCATCTCTTTTGATAATGTGCTTATATTTTCTCATCATATTTTTCACTTTCTATTTTTTAAACATGTTTCTGAGTAGTGTCCCACATTCTTACTAGAAGAGGAAAGAGTTATACATTATTTGGCAGTCAAATCTTATGCTAATTAGATATCCAGATGATTATCTGTACCTATTCTTCAAGGGCCTTTGTTCCTATTTTCAAATATCTGAAGTTCGAGAAGTATGCTCCCCACCCCTGTTTGCACTTATGCCATCCAAGGGGTGGTATGCAACAGGCTTGTGGAATATCATCCATATATCCATATATGATTCTGCTAAAGCCCCATCCCCCTTGTTGACAGCACTCTCCATGTCCCCAGTCATCACCAGTAATCAGCCATGGAGGTATACCTGAATGGACGTCATCAACCCCAGGATGGGCACACCCATCATCTCTTCCCTGTACTATCAAGCACCTGAGCTAGTAATCATATTCAGGGATCTGTCCCTCTACCCCACCAGTGAAGCTTGTTCCTTTGATTATTTGGTGAACTGTAACTCACACACAGACATGCAAACTCTGTAACCAACAGTTTTACAGAACTCAATGCATTACGAATTTACAGCCAAAGTACAGGGGGATAACATGGATTAAAACCTGTCAGTAATAAGCACGTGTGCTCAGGCTTGAAATTATATTTCACTGTAACATATGCTGAATATTTATTTATTATTTATTTATTTATAGCTCTTGTTTACTGGGAAAGACCAACTGGCACAAGTCCCCTTTTCAGTGGAGGCCTGGGAAGAAATGCTCCATTTTACAGAATGAATAGAAAGCAGTTATACAAGATTTACATAATAAATCCGTGTACATAGAATAATAAATATATATCACAGAATAGTAAATGAACATGCTTAGAATTGTAATGACATGAAAGTTAAATGAAGAATACATAAAATCTTAGCTAATATCAACCTTATAAGAGTCTAGTTACTTTCAAATGGAACATATCAGGGAGCCATCATGGAAAAGTGTAATGGAAAATATCATGGTGACACCCATAAAACTTTCCAATAAAATCAGTAAAAGGCATGATCAATAAGTTCTTTGGTGAGAGCTCACAATGTTTGTACTGAAGTAAGTATTTCAATATCTTGTTAGAGACCTTCACATTCTTGCTCTGCAGTGATTCATAATTTCTAAAATAAAACAAATACTACTAATGCACTAGGTTTAGCAAATCAATACATTTATCCTTCATTTTTAGATATCCTTAAGGTGATGCAGAATGACCCAGGTAATGGGAGCCAATACAGATTCTCTCATAGCAAGGAGTGAAAAAACTTTAGAAAGTATGCATACTACAAGTAAACAGGGTAACATCAATAAGTGAAAAACAAATTCCTTAGCACATCTAAGCTGTCTGCATTCATTCTATCTTTCCTAAGGAAAAACAGCTAAACTACAGATTGGAAATACACTGTTTTGGAAGTTTTTTGACTGAGAAAAAAAATGTAAGATCACTCGAAATAATCAAGCTGAGATATAATGCAAAAACTCCAGGAGCCAGCTACAGGTGTTAGATCAAATGGGCAGAAGAATTTAAAGATCGCGTAAGTACTCCAGGGGCTGGATAGTAAACAAAGACTAAGTCCATATTTTCAAGTTTGTCTAAATATTCTCTCTTAAATGGATTAAAATTACTTCGGAATTATAATCACTGCAAAATTTTTCTAACCCACTTAGGGAATCTGTACTGTAAATAGATACTTCAGCCGCTAAAAGTTACTGCTAAGGCACCAGTTTAGTTATATCTAAGGAAGATTTTACATTGGAAAGACTGAATATAATGTGATTATTGCATGGTAGGGAAGAGAGTGTCCAAAATGGCTCATTTAAGTTTAAAATGTGTTGTCCTTTTCATTTTCTGGGTGTTCCTTGTGATTTCATTCAAACTACATACTGCATTCTGAGTCTTGTACAGTGATAACAGTAATGATAACAAATTATTGAAGGAAAAGCTAGACAAAATCACAAGATATTAGAAACTCTTAATGGAGGCTGTCAAGTAATTCAATAAATGGCATTAAACCACAATTCGGGTGTATATCTGTAGGAAAAGAATTGGTTACTACAGGAGTTAAAGGGCAGGAGATCACATCTCCAGTTAAAAGACACTGATAAAATATTAATGGCCTTTGCTGGACATATAAGAAGGTAAAAGGTGAGATAAGATTTGAAAAACAGGTCTTAGGGAAAAATGCTCATGAAATGAGGTTAGTTAAGCAGGTATAGAGTAGTTAGTACATGTGGTATGTGTTAAACCTTTTCTTCATGTGTCAATCAAACCAGAGCCATACAAAATCAAAATAGATGCAATTAATTACTGAACAGATGAAAGTCATTCATCTGCAGTGAAAGGCAGGGTTGCTGTATGGAGTATGTTTAGAGCTGCAAAGCTTTGTAAAAAAAGGCAGTTATTGTATATGTAACATCTAAAGTGTGCTGGCAGTACATTTCTTATATAGATGAGTGAAATATTTAAGTATATTTAATTCATGTGATATAGAGAATTTTTTCATAACATTGTCATGTTAGATCTTCTACACATTAAAAGCCAAGCTGTTGCAGCTATAAGATGTCATTCAAAACTAACACCGTGTTCTCTTTTCATATACTAGTATATAATTTGAGCAAACATTAGGAAAATGATAAAAAATACATTAGGTTTCTTACAATACTTTGCCATTTAGTTATGAAACCACACGAAACCCCAAGAAACTACTCTTCATATCATAGGCTTTTGTAAGACAGGAAGGTAAACAGACAATATGTGGTTAGCAATTAGTGTAGTTTGGTAACTAATGAAGTCAATGGGTTAGTAACAAGATGTGCAGATTCATGCTCCACTCCCTAAAAATGAGTAATACTGTGTCACACTGGAGTAAGCTATGTGGATCCACATAAAGGAACAAACATATCTATTGCTCCTTTTTTGATCCATAAAATTCTTTAAAATGATTTCAACTCCCCTATCAAACCACAAGCTGGCAATCAGAGATATACCTTACCACCTGCAACCATAAACCAATAGTACCTAAGTAGTGACCAGACCTAAGAACTTAACATTACTTTATTACAACCTGAATTTATGCATTGTTTAGTTTGTCATTAGTGGTCAAGGAGTTAGTGAGTCTAAAGAACTGGGGAGGGGGTTAGAAGTGGGTAAGGAAGTTTAAGAAGTAGTATTTAGTTTAAGAAATGAAAGGAGGAGCAAGAAGTTTAGTTATAGTAGTTTGTATTATTGGGGGTGACTGAAACATGTACAAAAAGATAACTTCACTAGAAATCTTAATTTATGTCTGAGTTTACTAACCGTAGAGGTGTTATAGAGTTCCATGGGGGCAGAGTTCTACACTTTTGGTGTCAGGGTGGACAAGGCATGTTCAGTAGATCAGAATGAGCTCAGCTGATACTATGTTGTTAAAATCTAAATTGTGTGCAGATTACATTCTCTGACCTTATGGTATGTTTTACTATCACTACATTATTCAACTTTCTTCTGTACGTTTTGTTTATCAATTACTGTACTACTGAACTGCTTTTTTTATATTCAGCTGTAACTGCCAGACTGTGGTTGCAGCAACTCCAGTCTGGATTAGTGCAATACCCTGGTTAAGCATCATTAATAAATAAATAAATAATAAACTTAGTTCCGGGATTTTCAAGCCAATGTATTCTGGAGGTGCTACTTAAGGAAGGAGGTTACGTTTTTCACAAAATCTGACTAAGATGGGAAAGCTGCTTCTTAGCCTTGGACCAGAGAGCAAGAGAGAGCAGAAAAGGTTAGTACTGATGAGATTATCTTTGGGACTTGTGAAATTTAGAGAAGCCAATAGATGGTTCTACAAAAACAGTATGGAAGCAGATAAGATGACAGATTCCCAAACATCAGGGCAGTAAAGCATAGGCTCTCCAGTCTCCACCTCAGTTTCCAAATTGCTGTAATCCCTTCATATAACCATGCCCTTGACTAAATAAATAGGATAAGGGGAGAGGCAAACTAACACTAAGAAAACTGCAATCTGTTATCACTGTCCCCACTAGGCTTAAAAACTCTAATGATAGATCATATGGTTCCATAGCATTCTATGTTAATGAATCAAACTGTCTCATCAGGGTATGTCTCTATGTCTCCTGAATACACCTGGCACCATACAGCTATGAATTAACCCACAGAAACACAAATAGTCATCAATGGCTGCATCAGAGGATACACAGAGTACCAGAGTAAAATCATCTTAGGCGGTTTTCATATTACAATATCGACAATGCTTATGTCTATCATGTACTCTTACCTTGATAAGAAATGCTTTGCTGTGTGATTGCAGACTAACAGCATAACTTCTGTGAAAGACAGACTTGGAGTGCACAGAACTGGAAAATTCTATCCAGTAAATATGACCTTGACTTTGAAAGTCACAGGTAGGTATGCATATGAAGGCATGACTGCATACCATATGCAGATTATGTTTTGAGCAGAAGCACTTTCTGCAAGAATCTACACTAGATCATGACTAGCCTCCAACTACAAATACACCCTACTTGTAGTTAGGATAACTGTTATAGTAAATTTAGAATAAATTATTTATGTCTATTACACATGTACTTAATACATAACAAACTTGCTGCAACTTAATTATTTCAAAGTTGCTTAACACTACTTGCATACTAAGCTGCTAATAGAGAAAAGTAAAACTAACAAGAGACACATGCTTTAAATTGCACATTTGTTAATACACTTGTACTACATACCTTTAAAAAGAAACTAAAAACTCAACTATTTTATTAAGTGGAAGCATACTTAAATCAGTGAATACAGATTTGTATTTAATTAGCACAAGAAACTGTATTAAAACACCACTTGCTAAGCAGAAATGCATTCACCCAACTGCACCACATTGCATGGTATTATTTTTTTAAGATGTGAATTGTCAGTGGTATTATCACACTTTACAAATGTGCATGAGACGTTACTAGAATTACAGTGGGGTCACTGAGGAAATTGGGACTTATCCTGTACTTTTCATTTTTTGTCATTAGGTACAGACTTGGACATGTCAGTGAAGGTTTGCATGATTCATCATTTGCATACACCATGTGAAGACATAGGTAAGCCTTCTCTTGGAAATGCCAGTGTTTTTCTAACTGCTATAAGCCATACCTCTCAAACTCCTAGCACTAGAAGTCTGGACAAAGCCTAAAATAGTGTGTGTATGCGGGGGGGGGGGGACAAATTCTAAAAATAGGAACAGATTTTAAAAATTGCTCTTATAAACTTTGAAATTGCTAAACATAACAGGATTTGTGATAGCATGCATTTTCTGAGGAATTTGAAGTCTGAAACTCAAATGTATATTTTTTAATTAGTGACTTTAATCCTCAGTGATTTGCCACAAAACCATACATTTTATGATAACAGACTAAAAATATGAGTCAAAAACTTGGACATTCTGTGAAAATCTGGACAGTTAAGAGGTATGCTATAAGATGAGGTCAACAGTGAGAGTGACTGTTTTTGAATCCAGCTCAAGGCTTTTGAAAAGTTGTGATAGAACCATTCCTATGCTAGATAGCGAGCCAGATTTATGAAAGCTTGCACGGAGTTGTAGAGTAGTGTAAGACATCAAACAGGCAATATGTCTGCGTACGATCCAGGAACAGCCGGCAGGGGCGTGCACGAGAGCTGCTAAAGCTACTCTTGCACGGACAGCATCACGATATACAAATTATCTCATTTGCTGCTGAAAGCTATGCAAATGAGGTAAATTTGCAATCCAGAAAACACTAACCTGTCCGTGGAAGATTAGTGTTATCTGCAGAAATGTACTCCGTTGGTAACGGAATACCGTTCTGCAAATAGCTAAACGGAGCTATGATAGCTCCAAATAAAGGATGCATACATTTGAGGAAGCATGGCAATGGCCAAATATAAGGCCATTGTCATTTATAAATGTTTAAAATTATTAAAATCTAACTTTTTTTCCCCGGATCTCCGATGTTTAAACATAGCACAGCACTGCGTAAACGTGCGGCGCTTTAAAAAACAAGAAAATAATTTAAAAATAGCCAAAAATACGCCTTTTCACTAAAAAGCTTATCCTGCCATGCAGGTGAATAGCAGGCTGAAGACAACATAGCCACTGAGTAGTGGTTGCTAAGGGGGGGAAGCTCAGTGTGAGAGATGTAACCATGCATTAGTAGGCAATCCTATGCAAATGAGGATAAGAATAATGAATCCCAATTTTCCCTAGCATGTGAGCCATGTCCCAAGAGTGTAATAGTAGGAGTAGGTGAGTAGTAGAGTAGAATATAGGTGACATCATGAGGGGGTATGTCAGAAAGGCTGTAAGCTAATTGGAGCACAGTGGCTTGTGTTTGCCCTGAGTTGCTCAGGATTGCAAGAGGCATGCCTACAGTTGTCCTATTTGAAAACCTGAAACCAAAGGTGCACACTGTTAAAAGATCAGAAAATTCTTGCAAACATGCACACAGCATGTGCACTCGTGTGTGCTCGTGTGAGCTCATGTGCGCATGTTTGCACGGCGCTGCCCCGGGCAGAAACAGAAAGGGAAAAGGAAGGAAAAGAAGTAGTAGGAAGTTAAACAAGGAGAACTAGCAGAGCTGCAAGGTGAAATATATCAGAATCAGCCAATTACTCAGGCAGCAGACTATCCCAGCCCAGTCCAGCACTTTAAACTCTCCAAACAGCATTCCCCCGTTTTTTTCCCAAGAACTCTGCAACACTGCAGTATACAAAGAGGGAAAGCTTAAAAAGCTTAAATCAGACAAAATGTTAGGGGCTGCTCTTGCTATCATAAACCAACATGTGCAAGGTGCTGAGGGTGGTGATGTTGTGAATGCTGTTGAGCAACCCACAGTGAGGAGACAGAGAAGAGTGTACAGACCCAGGGTAACCTACCAGGGGCTACATGAGCTGGAGATAGTGGAGC
The DNA here is from genome assembly GCF_019279795.1 of Protopterus annectens. NCBI lineage: Eukaryota > Metazoa > Chordata > Ceratodontiformes > Protopteridae > Protopterus > Protopterus annectens. Next base: position 1,669,516,647 of record NC_056725.1, read on the forward strand.
ACTATAGGGTGGACAGAGACCTCCTGCAGCAAACTGTTGAGCTGTGCCGGCCGCGCCTCACACACAGAACCAACAGAGGGGAACCCATCCGAGTGGATACCAAGGTATGTGTTGGCATAAGAATACTAGCTACAGGTACCTTCCAGAGGCCAACTGGTGATATGATGGGGATTTCACAGGCATCAGCATCCAGGGTACTCCACAAGTTCCTGGATGCCATGTTAGCACATGTCGGTGACCACATATATTTCCCCAATTCCCGTGAGGCATTGGCCAGCAATATGCGTCTTTTCCACCAAATAGCAGAATATCCTGAGGTAGTGGGTGCAATAGACTGCATGCACATACGCATCAAAGCACCACCTGGTGAGCGGGGTAGGGTCTACATCAACCGCAAGGGCTTCCCCTCCATCAACTGCCAGATCGTGTACGATGCCCAGGGCATAATAATGAATGTGTGTGCTGGCTGCCCTGGAAGCTATCATGATTCCCACATCTGGCATCTGACGCAGCTGTACCAGAGATCTGCCAATGGGGACATCACTGATGGTCACCTAGTGGGGGATGCTGGATACGCACTGGAGCCGTGGCTGATGACACCCATCAGAAATGCACACACACCTGAACAAGAACTCCATAATGAGGCACACGCACAAACAAGAAACACAATTGAATGTGTGTTTGGGATGCTCAAGTCATGGTTCCGGTGCCTGGACGCATCTGGTAGAGCCTTGCAGTACTCACCAACTACATGTACCCAAATTGTTATGGTATGTGCCATGCTACACAATATGATCCTGTGGAAACAGCTGCAGCAGGAACAGCATGGGGCAGGGACAAGCAACCCCCCCACCATTGCCAAGGCCTGCACAGGCACAGCATGACTCGGAGGAGGAACAACCTGAGCCTGCCCCATTAGGCAGAAGGAGGCATGCCCAGTATGCCCTGGTCTTGGCAAAGAGGCAACGCATAGCACATACACTGACTCAGTAGGAACCCTGGAAATGACACCTCTCTCTGACTCACACATACAGTAAAAGGGATGCCTAACTTGACACTACCTGTTTTCAAACATGTATAGGGAGTGTAATATGTGCATCCGACATAGGCAGCCCTGCAGCATCACCTGAGGCATGAGTGCCCTATTTTAAGCAATATAAAGCACTGCTAAGCACATTTTACCAATATTGAGCATATTTAAATACAATTGGGCATAACTGCGCACCGCGCTAACCAGTGATACGTCAGGCAACGTCGGGCAATGTTGGGCAATCTTGGGCAAATTCGAGCAAAGTCGGGTAAACACGCTCACACCTGCTTTACTGTTCCTTAACCAGTCAGGTCTGCCCAGCAGGAAAATGACAGGGCTCAAACTCAGGATACTGTGCACTATAGTCACAGTACTGAACCACTAAGCCATGACAGCATGTCACTGGCACAGACACAACTTAAGTCACTCACACATACCAGTTGGGGGGGGTCACATACCTAACAGTCACAGCCAGCAGGTCAATTGTAAACAAACGCAAACACAAACAAATGCTATATCATGCCCTCTGAAGAGGCATATGAGTAACCTCCCCCCAGGCCTATGCAGACAGATAACAGCAGGCCAGACAGTGTGATGTGGGTTGGGTAGGCTATGAAATCACAAACTAATATGTGTGTAATTGGAAGCTAAGGTCTGTAGTACAGTGGTATGCCTCAAGCCAGTATGACAGGCAACAGTACAGACTGAAGTGGAGTACCTGACATAGCAGTGCAGGCCTAGCAAATGTGTATAAGTGTCAGGTGTACCCCTCATCCTACGTACACCCACAGTAACAATCAGGTGTGCCCCCCGGGTAGAAATGTACAAATAATAGCTGTCCCCCCTGTATGTAGAAATGTTGATAAGTCTATGCAAATTGACTCATGGAAGCCCTGCAGACACAGCATGCTTCCTGTTGATGTACAATACAAACGTGAGCCCTGAAGTAAAAACCAACTTGATTTTTCACACACATATAGTATATATGCTCATAGCGGGCATGCTCACACACTTAAACAAATTTACCAAATTTCAGTCAGCAACATACTGAAAGTTCATAATGGGCATGCTCATACACTTAGGCCATGTTTGAGTACAGCAGTGGGCCACACATATCTGGCAGTTGCATTTCTTACTCCAGACACTTGTCACTATTCACCAGTCGTGCCTTGCGCACACAGTGATATGAAAACAGACCCATATTATATATTGGACCCCTGTCATAATCAAACGATGTACTACAAGTACTTAAGTTGTTCAAAGAAAGTGAAAATCCAAAGAAGATCAATAAATCTCCGATCAGTGTCATCAAGAAACAATGAGCACTCCTAACATTATCCAAGCCATGTTCTGGCAAAAATATTGCCAAAGAGTCCATAGAGAACCAAGAAGCTTTCTTTCGCTATGTCATAAATATCAGTGTAAACTCATATATGTTCTGAGTCAGTGCAAAGTGTAAATGAATACATGTACATGACTGACATTGCCAACGTCTTGTCAGACAGGTTCATACATATTTACCCCCCCCCTCTCACTGACAAAAGGGCCCATTACCATACCTGAAGATTGTGAAAACCCAGAAATCACATATACCATGGTTAAACAGCTCTATCCAAACGTAAAAACACAGCGTCTATGGGATGACATGGTTTCCCCTGGCTGTGTCATATGTGAACTCCAAAACAAACAGACCCTGCACCTGAACAGTCTGTTGAGACCCACCCTCTGTACAGGATATGAAACTGTTGAATGGGTTACAGCAACATTTCGCACACTCCACAAGTGTTGGTGCACAACAGATTATGGGAACTATTGTCTTATAAGCCTAATAAGCCTGATCTGCAAGGCCATGGAGTCCATCATTATGGAACTCATAAACAGAGCTATTGGGAGCCTACAAACACCCAACCCTGCTCATTTTGGTTTGGTCAGGGGCAGATCATGGTTCCTAAACCTGCTAGACAGTTTTAAAGGCAGTTACCCAGGACATACATCAATTAAATGAGCTATACACGGCTTGCATAGACCTTGAAAAGCCCTTTTACAACATCCCACACACATGTCGTATCCACAAAATCAACAACCTGTGCATAAACACGTATGTCATCTGATGGATTGCCAACTGGGGCACAGATAGATTCCACAAGGTAAGAATTGTGGTCTCCCTGTTGGACTGTAAGCTGGTAACAACTGTTGTCTTCCATGGCTCAGTCCTGGGACTCCTCCTGTCTGGTGTATACTTTTCAGAAATACAGTCAAACACTTGAGGGCTATGTTAGCAAAGTTTGTGGATAACTGCAAAAAGGTTGTCATAATCGATGTTTGGGACAACAGAGACATCCTTAAAAAGGGTCTCAGTCAGACAGATGTGGTGTCAAAATTATGGCCTTGAGTTACAGTCATACAAATACCACATAGGTGCCAACACCCTAAATATGGAGGTAATAATAAGGGATCTATGTACACATGTGGATAGTCATCTCTACTTCCAGAAACACATTCACAAAGTGGTTAGAAAATCATGCTATGTGTTCCCACATATTGCCAAGGTCTTTTCATGTAGGTCAAAGGAGGTTCCCTCTACTCATCAGTCATCAGACCCATCAGAGAGTATCACGGCACACTTGCGATGAATCTGACTAGGCACCTTCAGCAGCTGGAAAGACCACTGAAGTACCTCAACAAGAGGATTACTGGCCTCAAACAGTTGCACCATGCAACAAGACTGAATTTAACTCAGTCTGTATTCTGTTGTATACTGTCTACTCAGGCGATCTCTGCCCAACAGACAGGTCCATGTCCAATGCAGAACTGATGTACATACGCTATATGAAGTAAACCCAAGCTAACTGTACCACATGCTCTAGGGATATCATCATCACAACAATAAATAGAACATGTTGGAGGGATACATTACTAACTCACAGACTTCCCTTGCTTTGGAACAGACTTCCAACCTACATTAAGCTGAGTCCCTCACTGACACTCTTCCAGAGGAGCCTTGATGAGTGTATGTGAAACTGAACTGTCACACCATGGATCACTTCATCAGCTCTACTACATAGAGGCCTAGGGAACTAACCCCATGTGTGGTGATAGCTGCACACTCTGGTCATACTAATATATGCCTTCAGGCAGATAGCCTATTACCTACCTATTTACCTGTATATATGTAGGGGAAAGAAGGATGGGCAGAGATGTGTGTAAGAGGCTGACCATGACAGGGAGCCATCCAGGACTGTCCCCACCCAGCACACATCCCAATGGCACAAAAGACATGAGGTGCATATCTCACCCACTGTACATAACAGCCACCAGTATCTGTAAGCATTACAGTGTATGTGGTCCATGTGCCTGCTGTACAACATGACTGTAAAATGAAGTACACATCTACTATCTGTAGACATGTACCTGTCACATGGGTTCATAGGTATGTAGTAGACTATCTTCATGAAGGCATATATTAGCCTAGGCAAGTTGTGCAGCTTTCACCACCCCATTGGGTAGTCTCCTAAGCCCTAGTTCTAATAGTTAGTACCCTAAGCCCCTTTCTAGTGGGGTTGCTGATGTGATGCCTGGCATGAATTGTCTGTTTCCCATCCACTCATCAAGGTTCCTACTGAAGAGTGTCAGCGAGGGGCACTGTCTGATGTACACTGGGACTCTGTTCTACAGTAAGGCAAGTGTCTGGGATGGTACTCCATCTCACCAGTATGTTCTATTCATTGTTGTGATGAGGTTCATATCCTTGGAGTGTGTAGTGTGACTCAATTGTGTTATCTGTAGCTGGAGCATGTTCAACAGTTATGTGTTGGACATGGCTCTGTATGTTAGGCAGAGTGTGCCTCTGAGTAGGTGGTACGCAACGGAGAACAGATTTAGTTTTACCAGTTGTGTTGCATAACACAACTGTTTGAGGCCAGTAATCCTCTTGGTGAGGTACCTCTGTGGTCTCTACAGCTGCTGGATATGCTTAGTCGAGTACATCCAAAATGGTGCATTGTACTCAATGATGGGTCTGATGACTTAAGATTAGAGGGCCACCACTACCTCTTTTGATCCTGATGCAAGCCCTTTGTTGATTAGATGGGCCACATAGGATTTCCAAATCACTTTGGCAACATGGTTGTCAAAGGAAAGATGACTATCTACTTGTATCCCCAGATCCCTTATTACCTGGTCAGTTTTTAAGGGGTAACACCTATGTGGTAGTTGTGGGTACTTTGTTTTCACCAAAGGGGATTACTGTGCATTCTTTCACATTGAGCTTGAGGCCATGATTCTGACACCACACATCTGTCTCATAGAGTCCCTTCTGGAGAATATTTGTGTCATTCGGGGAATCTATTATGGCAAACACTTTACAGTTCCCAGCAAACTTAATCAACCACAACCCTCCTGTGTTGGCATGTACTTTTGAGAAGTCTATACCAAACAGGAGGGACCCCAGGACTGAACCCTGGGGGACACCAGTTGTTACCGGTGTAGAGTCTGACATGTAGCCAGCAACTCTTAATTTGTGGGATCTGTCTGTGAGCCAGTTTGCAATCCATCTTGTGATGTATGGATTCATGCCAGGTTGGTGAGTTCATGTATGATACCTGACTGGGGAATGGTGTCAAACGCCTTAGCGAGGTATAGGTAGGCTGTGTGAAGCTCATTTCAATCATCTGTAGCCTGGGTAACTGTTTCAAAGAAATCCACCCATTTCAGGAGGCATGATCTGCATTTGACAAAGCCAAACTGGGTGTGCTCAACTGTGTGAAGGTTCCCAATGTCTTTAATGCTGACTTCCATTATGATTGGCTCCATTGACTTGCAGATCAGACTTGTCAGGGTCATAGAGTGTGAATGTCAAGGGTCTTTTGTAGCCCCACCCCTGTGGAGTGGGAAGAACGTTGCTGTGCAACATTCTATGGGTACATATCCTGTAGAGAGGATGTAGAGAGAGGTGTAGGTATCCTTGATGAATATGGATACATCCCCACCCTATGTGCTATGATCCAAGTTCTGATGCTGGAAGGTATGGAATGAGTAGTATTCTGGTAGTGCTGGTGTGCTCTCTGGAGCCTTGAACTAGGTTTCTGTTACTGCACAGATATCAGTATTCTCCACACTGAGAAGTGCCTCGAGTGTGTGTATTTGGAGGCTGAGACTTCTGGCAATGAGTAGCATTTAGCTCACTTTGTGGTTATTTGTGTTGGTTACGGGGTTTGGTTTGTCCTGAGTGACCAGTGTCCCACACCTGAAGTCAATGCCTCATTGGTCTGATCTGACCATAAGCTATTTACCCTACATATCCACATTCTGCCCCCACTCCCCATTAAGGAAACCATGTTAAAAATTTTCTCCAAAGCCAACTTCATGCTTCTTAAGATAGAAGTGTTGAACTTCAGGACACCCATGCAGATGGACAATACAGTTATGACTACTGAATCCTACACAATTGCACTTTATAAGCACTTACATGAGTGCATGGATCGTGCTATCCCAAACAGAACCAAGACGCTATCCTGCAAGAAAAGGAAGCCAATCTGGTGGTCCCCTGCCATAAACAAACTGTACAACAGAAGGAAGAAACTGTTGCAAAAGAGGGTAAAATCCCATGAGTGGAGGAGCTCCCTGGTCAGTCTCAGTAAGAAGCTGCGATCCCTGATAAAATCCTCTAAAGCTAGTTATGAAAACAAAATCGCCACTGATTCTAAAGACAACCACAAAGTATTCTATAGCTATGTCAAGAATCTCAATGGCAACACTCAGATCTGCTCTGGGTTACAGCACAATGGCACTAAATATACAGACCTAACTGATATTGCCAACATCCTGGCAGATAGGATCAGTGCTAACTTTACCCCCTCTCACCCATGAAAGAGCCCATCTCTATACCAGAAGAATGAAAAGTTGCTGTCATCACGGCTGCACAGGTAAAAACCACTCTCCAAAGCCTGGAACACAGCATCCATGTGACCAGACAACATCCCAGGCTGTGTTCTACACGAACTACAGAACTAACTGGCACTACACCTAAGTACCATGTTCAATCATAGCCTCACCTCAGGCTTTGTGCCTGCTGAATGGCACACAGCGATGGTTATCCCACTACACAAGGGGGGAGCCACCACGGACCCCGGGAACTAGCACCCCATTAGTCTGATGAGCCTGGTCTGCAAGGCCATGGAACGTATCATCATGGAACTTGTAAACAATGACATTGGTAATCTCCAAATTCTGGACCACAACCAGTTTGGGTTTGTAAAAGGCAGATCATGTCTCCTAAACCTGATAGACTTCTTTGAAGCAGTCACCAAAGCCGTAGACAAGGGTAAGGTGGTTCACACAGCCTATCTAGATCTTGCCAAGGCTTTCGACACCATCCTTCACTCTGGAATTATAGATAAACTCACTAAACTAGGTATAAATCCCTATGTCACAAGATGGGTTGCCAACTGGCTCACTGACAGAACCCACACTGTGAAAGTAGCAGACTCCAAATCCGACTTCAGACCAGTGACAAGTGGAGTACCACAGGGTTCAGTCCAGTGTCCTGCCCTGTTTGGTATCTACTTCCCTGAAGCTAATGAAGTCCCCAGATGACTGCAGACTAAGAGCCATAATTGAAACTACTAATGATGTGGACATCCTACAAAAGGGCCTCACTGAGACAGATGCCTGGTGTCAAAGCCATGGCCTCAAGCTCAATGCCAAAAAGTGCATTATCATCCCCTTTGGTTAAAAACTCTGTACCCATGAACTACAACATAGGCGGTAGTATACTTAACACTGAAAGTGTGATAAGAGACCTTGGGACACAGGTGGACAGTAGTCTCTTCTTTGATAATCACATCACCACAGTAGTCAGAAAATCCTTCTACGTGGCACACCTCATCACAAAAGGTTTCTCATGCAGAAAAAAATAGGTCATTGTTCCCCTCTACTCATCACTCATTAGATCCATTATAGAGTATAATGCCCCTTTTGGTATGTACCTCACAAGACATCTACAACAACTGGAAAGCCTGCAGAAATACCTCACAAAGAGGATTACCAGCCTCAAATACATGCCCTACACAGACCATCTCAAAACACTCCAGCTTTACTCTGTCGCATATCGCCTACTCAGAGGTGATCTCTGCCTAACATACAAAGCTATGTCAAACACAGAGCTGTTGGACATGCTCAACTTAAAGAAATCCCAATCCCTCCGAGCTTCGGCCCCAAAACCCAGACCGAAATACAAAAGGAGGGGGTGTATCCATTTTCATAAAGGATACCCACACCTCCAGGTTAGTGGCACAGCACGAGGCCTCAGAGACCATCCAAGTGCAACTAACAGTGGGCAAAGCTGCTTATCAGATCATAGCCTGCTACAGATCACCTACCTTGTCTCAGGAACCTCACTCAGCACTCCTGAGAACACTGGAAAATATAAAGGTCCTACCAAACACCATGATATTAGGAGATTTCAACTACCCAAACATTGACTGGGAGAATTACTCAAGTACAAACTCCTTTGCCCAACACTTCCTAGAGTTTATAAACTCAAACGCCCTGGAACAGCTGCTCACCATGCCCACTAGAGGTGACAACATACTGGACCTGATCATCACCAACATGGGGGATCAGTGTTCCACACCAGAGGCAAACCCCTTGCTGGTAAGATCAGATCATAAAGTAATCACACTGGACATCCACAGCCTGACCCCACCCCCAGTCAAGGAAACCACTGTGTAAAACCTTTCAAAAGCAAACTTCATACTTCTCAAGACCGAAGTGGAAAGTTTCAAAGCCCCCTTGCTACAGGATAATGCTATCCAATCTGCAGAATCCTTTACAAGTGCATTCTATGAGCATCTACAGGGATGCATAGATCGAGCCATCCCAAGTAAAGCCAAGACTCACTCCTCCAAAAAGAGGAAACCAGTCTGGTGGTCCCCAGCCATAAATAAGCTATACAACAGAAGGAGGAAACTACTACATGATAGAGCAAAATTCCAAAAAGGAAAGGCATCACTGATCATTATTAGCAAGAAACTACAATCGCTCATAAAATCATCCAAAGCCAGTTTCTAAAGAAAAATTGCCAAGGAATCTAAAGATAACCACAAAGCCTTCCTTAGCTATATCAAAAATTTAGGTGGCAACTCTCAGATATGCTCTGAACTACTGCAAAATTGCAAAAAATACACTGAACCAACTGAAATTGCCAACATCCTGGCGGACAAGTTCAGTGTAAACTTCACCCCCCCACCCCCAAAAGGGCCCATGTCCATCCCAGAAGAATGCAGAGCCCCAGACATCACAGACATGCAAGTAAAAACAGTCCTCTCCAAAGCTAAGAACACAGCATCAATGGGACTGGATGGTGTCCCAGGCTGCATCTTACACGAGCTCCAAAAGGAACTAAACCCTCACCTAAATTCACTGTTCAGACTCACCATTACCACAGGTTATGTACCCAAAGAATGGCATACAGCAACAGTCATCCCACTCCACAGAGATGGTGCCACAACAGAACCTGGGAACTATCGCCCTATAAGCCTGACCAGCCTGGTCTCTAAAGCTATGGAGCGAATTATCATGGAACTCATAAACAGAGACATTGGGAACCTCCAGACACTGGACCCTACCCAATTCGGCTTTGTTAAAGGCAGATCCTGCCTCCTAAACCAAGTTGAATTATTTGAAATAGTTACCAAGGCCATAGATGAAGGGAAGGTAGTCGACACAGCCTACCTGGACCTCGCTAAGGCCTTCGACACCATTCCCTACTCTGGCATCACAGACAAGCTTGCCAGCTTGAACATTAACCCCTATGTCACAAAATGGTTGGCCAACTAGCTCACGGATAGAACACACATGGTCAGAGTTACAGGTGCCATGTCCGACTCTAAACCAGTCACAAGTGGCATCCCACAGGTCTTGGTCCTGGGACCCCTCCTGTTCTGTATATACTTCTCTGAGATACAGGCAAGCACGGGAGGACTATGGCTGACCAAGTTCGCAGATGACTGCAAACTGGGGGCCATAATCGACTCTCTGGCTGACACAGACATCCTCCAGAAGGGTCTTACAGAGACAGATACCTGGAGTCAAAACCATGGCCTCAAGCTGAATGCCAAAAAATGCATAGTTGTCACCCTTTGGAAAAAACAAAGTGCCCACGAATTACCACATAGGTGGTAATCCACTAGGTACGGAAAATGTAATTAGGGACCTGGGGACCCAGGTAGATAGTAACCGCTCCTTTGATAATCACATTGCCAAAGTGGTTAGAAATTCCGTCTATGTAGCCCAACTGATCACGAAAGGGTTCACCTCTAGATCAAGAGAGGTCATTGTGCCCCTCTACTCATCCCTCATTAGCCCCATAATAGAGTACAATGCCCCATTTGGTATGTACCTTAATAGGCACATGCAACAGCTGGAAAAAACACAGAAGTACCTCACCAAGAGGATCATGGGCCTCAAAGAGATGTCCTATGCAGCTCGACTAAAGAAACTCCAGCGCTACTCGGTTGCTTACTGCCTGCTCAGAGGTGATCTATGCCTGACGTATAAGGCCATGTCCAACCCAGAATTAATGGACATCTCTTAGAGCCACACGCTCCAGTGAATTAAACCTCAGCACAGCAATAAACAGGACATGCTGGAGAGATAGATTCCTGTCCCAGAGACTTCCCTCGCTCTGGAATAGAATCCCAGTTTCTGTTAGGCAGAGCCCCTCGCTGACTCTCTTCAAGAGGAATCTTGACGAGTGGATAGGAAATTGTAAATTTACCCCTGGGATCACTTCAGTGGCCCTGCTAGACAGAGGCCCAGGAAACTAATTTAAAGGGGAGGCAAAAGCCAACACATTCTGGCTAGGCTTATAAATGCCCTTGGGCAGATAGCCTAGTACCTACCTATGAACCTACACTCTCTAGGGACCTAAACCTTGTCACCACAATAAACAGAACATGCCGGAGGGATAGATTCTTGTCCCAGAGACTTCTCATACTCTGGAATAAACTACCTATCTATATCAAACAAAGCTCCTCACTACCACTCTTCAAGAAAAATCTTGATGATTGGATGGGAAATAGGAAATTCACCCCAGGGATCACTTCTGTGTCTCTGCTCGACAGTGGCACAGGAAAATAAATTTCTTGGGTAGCAAAAGCCTGGGTACCTTTTTGGCTGGGCTTGTATAGGCCCCAGGGTTGATAGCCTAGTACCTACCTATGAACCTATGAACATTTGAGCCTTGCCTAAAAAAGGTAATATGGGGACAGCGAGAGCCTTAGCCAGTATTCAAAAGCATAGGGACGACAGGTGCAAACCATCTGTAGCAAAGCAACGAGGCTTGTTTGTCATGTCATCACAGGCAGACAGAGACTGGATCCCCTTTGAATGACACCAGAAGCTCAGCCAATTTTTCAAGTTTATCATCTTTCTGTTATATTGCAGTATCATGTAGGTGAAGGTAAGATACTACACAAGGTCAGGGTCATACCAGCCTGGGCTACATGATCATAGAGCTAATATATATCTCTTGTCATGTTGTCTTGGGAGGTATGTCTAAGATCATTCACACTGACATGTACAAAGAACACGTCATATATGTACCTGTTCTGGAGTGATGTAAGTGCTTGTGTTATGTGGCAGATCATAGCACCTGACAGACAACTGACAGTAACCTTCCCCTTGTCCAGCAGAGTGAGTGAAACATCTGTGTGCCTGACTATGAAGTTACCTATTACTAGTGTGTTGGGTATGTTGTTTTGCCTTAGGGCCTGTTGTGAGGCACACTGCTTTTGTGTATAATGTGTTTTCTGGTGTGTGCTTGGAGATGCATGTTGCTTGCTTGTCTGCTTAGGAGGACACTATCTCTTTTTCAGATTAATATTTGTATTCACCGAGTATGGTAATGTGTATTTATGTGTGTGTTTTGCTGGTGCTTATATTGTAGGTCTATGTGAGACAGGTGGTGTTTTGGTTGTATGACCCTACTCCTCCTGACTGTATTGTCCAGCATTGGGTTGACAGAGCTTAGCCACTGGTTTGACCCTGTGTGTGCCAGCATGTGGTGCATCAACCCATATATGATATGGTCATGGCCTATGCATACAATACACTCACAATACACCTAGTATGATAAGCCTGCTGAGGTTAGCAAATGTGAAAAAAACCTTTGGGCAAACCGTCAGCAAGTAATGTCTGTATTGCACCTTGTAACTCCATATTGCTTGCTGAAGTGTAAAGACGGACTTAGTTTGGATTAAGGACCCACACTTGCCAACTGTGTGTGTGTGTGTGTGTGTGTGTGTGTGTGTGTGTGTGTGTGTGTGTGTGTGTGTGTGTGTGTGTGTGTGTGTGTGTGTGTTTGTGTCTGTCTCTCCCTGGGGAGAGAGCAACATTTTTGGAGACTAGTCACACCCATTAAAAGTGGTATACTCATCTTTGTCAAGTCTGATGATGTCACTATCCTACAAATATACCTGTGGAAAAGAAAAATCCCACTAATGTGTGTAGCATGGCATGTAAATGCATACTGCTGTAGTATTGTAATGTAATTAGGTAGAGGTTTGAACCCTGCACTTGCCAACTGTGTGTGTGCCTCCCAGGGGAGGAGCAACTATTTTGGAGACTACTCACACCCCTTAAAAGTGGTATACTCATCTTTGTCAAGTCTGATGATGTCACCATCCTACAAATATACCTGTGGAAAAGTGAAATCCTAGTAATATGTATAGCATGTCGTGTAAATGTGTATTACTATAGTATCATAATGTAGCTAAATAGGGGGTTTGAATCCTGCACTTGCTAACTGTGTGTGTCTCCCTGAGAAAATGCCACCTTTTTGGAGAATACTCACACCCCTTAAAAGTGGCATACTCATCTTTGACAAGTCTGATGATGTCACCATCCCACCTCCACCCCCAGCACAAAAGACCACAGTGAGAAACTTCTCAAAAGCTGACTTTACACTCCTTAGGACTGAAATGGTATCCTTCAAGCCCCCTGGGCCAGTGGAAACCACATCCCACACTGCTGAATCCTTCACAAATGCTTTCTACGGACATCTCCAAGAATGCATGGATCATGCAATCCCAAATAAAACCAAGACCCTTTCCACCAAAGGCAGGCGTCCTATCTGGTGGACTCCAGCCATAAACAAACTTTATAACAAGAGAAGGAAGCTACTGCAAGACAGAGCAAAATCCCATAAAGGGAAGGCATCTCTGATCAGCACTAGCAAAAAACTACGTTCGCTCATAAAATCATCAAAGGCCAACTTTGAGAGAAAAATTGCTAAGGACTCTAAAGATAACCACAAGGCCTTCTTCAGTTATGTTAGAAACCTGGGCAGAAACCCTCAGATAAGCTCAGAGTTAGTTCATAACGGCAAGAAATACACTGAACCCACAGATATTGCCAACATACTGGCAGACAGGTTCAGTGCAAATTTCTCCCCTCCCTCTCCCCCAAAAGATGAAATATTTATCCCAGCTGAATGCAACCTCAGATGTCCAGGTGAGAGCTGCTCTCAGCAAAGCTAAAAATACAGCATCTATGGGACCAGACGGTGTCCCGGGTTGCTTACTACGTGTACTCCTAGAGGAGCTAAATCCACATATAAGAATGCTGTTTAATCTTAGCCTTACTACAGAATATGTCCCTAAACACTGGCGTACAGCAACAGTGGTCCCACTCCACAAAGGTGGCACCTCTACAGACCCGGGAAACTACCACCCCATAAGCTTGACCAGCCTGGTCTGCAAAGCTATGGAAAGGATCATTATGGAACTCATAAACAAAGACATCGGGGACCTACAGACAATTGACCCTACCCAGTTCGGCTTTGTAAAAGGCAGATCCTGCCTTTTAAACCTGGTGGACTTTTTTGAAACAGTCACTAGAGCCATCGATGAAGGCAAAGCAGTTCATACAGCCTACCTGGACCTTGCAAAAGCCTTCGACACAATACTCCACTCAGGCATCATAGACAAGTTCAACAGCTTAAATGTAAACCCGTATGTCACAAGATGGGTTGCAAACTGGCTGAAGGACAGAACCCACAAAGTCAGAATAGCTGGAGCTATGTCAGATTCTAAGCCAGTCACAAGTGGAGTCCCACAGGGCTCTGTCTTGGGACCCCTCTTGTTCTGCATTTATTTCTCAGATGTGCAGGCAAACATGGGGGGTTGTGGCTGACAAAGTTCGCAGATGACTGCAAACTAGGCGCCATAGTCGATACACCAGCTGACACATGCATCCTTCAGAAGGGCCTTACAGAAACAGATGACTGGTGCCAGAGTCATGGCCTTAAACTAAATGCCAAAAAATGTATAGTCATCCCCTTTGGGAAAAACAAAGTACCCACAAATTACCACATAGGTGGTAACCCATTAAGTACGGAAAAAGTAATCAGAGACCTGGGGACCCAAGTTGACAGTGACCTCTCATTTGACATTCACATCGCCAAAGTGGTTAGAAAGACCTTCTACCTTGCCCACCTTATCATGAAGGGATTCACATCCAGATCAAAGGATGTCATTCTACCCCTATATTCCTCCCTTATCAGACCTAAGATTGAGTACAATGCCCCATTTGGTATGTACCTCACCCAGCACCTGCAGCAGCTGGAGAGACCCCAAAAGTACCTCACCAAGAGGATCAAGGGTCTCCAACATATGTCATATGCTGCCAGACTAAAGAAGCTCCAGCTCTATTCAGTAGCATACCGCCTGCTCAGAGGTGATCTGTGCCTGACGTACAAGGCCATGTCCAATCCGGAATTAATGGACATGCTCCACCTCAAAAAATCCAAATCCATCAGAGCCACGAGAGCTAAAGATTTAAACCTCAGCACAAATATGAATAGGACATGCTGGAGGGACAGATTCATAACACAGAGGCTTCCCGCACTCTGGAACAGGATCCCAGTCCATGTTAGGCAGAGCCCCTCACTGACTCTCTTCAAGAGAAATCTTGACGAGTGGATGGGTGATCGTAGCTTTACCCCGGGGGTCATCTCTGTGTCATTACTAGACAGAGGCACAGTAAACTAAATTTAATTTGCATACTTTTGTATCATTACATGGGGTGGCAAAAGCCACATACACTATGGCTAGGCTTATAAATGCCCTAGGGCAGATAGCCTAGTACTATACTATGAAACTATGAAATATACCTGTGGAAAGGTGAAATTCAAGTAATGTGTAAAGCGCGTCGTATAAATGCATACTGCTGTAGTATCTTAATGTACTTAGAAAGGAGTTTGAATCTTGCACTTGCTGACTGTGTGTTCAAGGTGTGTGACACTGTTGGTCAATGCAGAGTGGGTTTTGGTGTATGACATATCACAATGACAACTGTATGTGCATTACACGTGTAAGTTAGCTGTGAGGCAAAGCCATATACATACATGTGACCTCAATTATTTCATAGGTGGGTACTCTGCTTTCTCCATGAAGGCATCTGTTATCTTTGCCAGAGCATGCTGGCACTTTCCAGGCCTTAGGTCACTTCTGTATGCTTGTGACAAGCTTAGCCACTGCAGTGATCCCTGGGCTACATCTACTGTTTCACATCCAGTCATCATGGTTTCTATTGAAGAGTGTGAGTGAGGGTTTATGCTTGAGGTATATTTGAATCCTGTTCCAAAGCAAGCAAAGTCTGGCAAAGATGACTAATCATTATAGGTGTGCAACAACTTCCGTGGATCTGCATGCAAACCCTTTATTGCATATGTGCTCCACAGAGGGATTTCCAAAACCCTTTGGTAATGTGATTATCAAAGGAGAGATGACTAAACACATGGCTCTGTGTATACATTAGTACCTGTTCCACATTTTGGGGGCTACTACCTATGTGGTACTCTGGGGATACTTTGTTTTCTAAAAGTGGATAACTATGCTTTATTTGGCTTATAGCTTTACAACATGAGTTTGACACCAGGTATCTGTCCCTATGATACCCTTTTGGAGGATGTGTGTGTCATCTGGAAAATAAAGTATAGCCCACAGTATGCATTTTCATCAAACATGGGCAGACATATCTCTACTGTGTTTGCTTGTACCTAAGAAAGCTATATGCCAAACAGGAGTGGTCCCAGGACTGAGTGCAGGTGAATACCACTTGTTACTGGCATAGAATTGTACATGGAACCTGCAAATGTTACTGTGTGTCCTACATCTGTGCGTCAGTTGTCAATCCATCATCTAACAATCGTTTATGGTCAGTCTGTTGAGGTTATGTATAATACCAGAATGTGGGATGGGTATGAATTGCTGTGCCGGAACTGTACTACCTTGGCTAAATTCACCATTTCACAACCAGTTGTTACATGAGTTTGTAAGGTGGCCAATAAGGAGCATTCCCTGACATGAATGTGTAGTGTGTTGCAGAGTGTTTAAATGCCCCATGATAGGCCTCCACCCCTCAGGTATATTATGTGTAATGTGTGGAACAGATTTTGGATACTGGAGTGTGTCTTTACAGAGGGTTTGGGAATCCTTTATGTGTAGCATGTTAAAATGCTCTGTGTATGACATAGATGTGTATGTTATGTGCATGTTGAGTATCAACTGCGCCTATCCAATGGTCACTACAGTCTAGTCACATTTGTTTGAGATGGTCTGGGTATTGCATGTGTTTGAGGCAGCTAATCACATTAGTGAGATGTGCGTGCTCTTACACCAAACATGCACAGCATGCATTATGGGTAGGTGTGTTACATGTGTACATGACCTACACCTTAACTATGACATGCACTTTTTATGTACAATAATAAATGTAGAACACACTCACCAGCATTTGTCCGCTGCCTTTATGTCACCCCAGAGGGACCTACATAGAGATGAGACAGTTTGTCAGTGGCCACAACTGTGACATTGCTACTGTGTGTTTGCAGTCTTACAGTACAACAACAGTTTACATTCACAGGGCTACAGATTATGTTCCAAATGATCAGTATTGCACAACAACAGGCTCCACATCTTTGAACGACACACTCCACATCTCACATATGCATGATCTACCAATACAGATAACAGTAGTCTACAGATATGTGATGTTACCTGCATGCTCCATGTGTGCTTGGTGGGTGGCTTCAACCTCCATCATGGTGCATGTCTGCTGCTCTTGTTGTTGGGCAGGTGCCACCAGGCTCAGGAGCAGCTCCTCCACTCTGGTGAGGGGGGGATGGATATTAACACCACCTCCTGTTGCAAGCTGTTGTCTACCCACATCAGCAGCATGCTGATGGACATGTCTGAGACGATCACTGCAGTGGAGGCGTACCTGCTCATATGTCCGGTTATGCAGGCCTACCTTATTTACCCTGTGGACAACATCTTGCCACATTGCAGTACGTTCCTGCTGGTCCTGACTGGCTCGTGAGAACATGAGACGGTAGTGCTGAATCATACTGCTAGTAATGATATCATCTTCAGCACTACTGTAACTGGAGTTCCTGCGATGGGCCATGAACCCTGGAAGAAATAAATACAAAAATATGTCTGTGCAAGTCATATGGCACATTTAACATTATACAGTACAGATATCACTGAACTGCCATATATAGCAACCTATCAGCTACCTGAGAGTGAAACACTGTAACTGCCACTTATCACTGCTCACCACACAACTGCTTGAAAGTGCCTTGCTCACTCTCTATCTAATGAACCATGTTCAGCACAGCAACAAAATAAAATCACTATATAAGACTATACAAGAGTACCTGGCACACTGTATGCAACACGATGCACCACCTAGCCACAGCAGATATACATCAAGCTGATGTGTAAAGAAATATATCATCCATCACAATCAGTGTAAGGTCCAGTAAATGTATTACTATTATACCACACAACTTGTTAATGGCAAACCCGTGGTCAAAATATGTGCACAATTGGGAATATAAGTCGCATACTGCTGTAGTACACTATGAATGTTGCTAGATATGCAGTTATATGTTTTACCACACATATGTCAAAGGACATGTTACAGACATACCCACACACACATCAGACATAATTACAGGACACAAAGGTATGACAACACAGATAAGCTTTCAGTGTGGACTATACAGTATTGTGTGTAGTACTTACACAACCTTAATCTTGAGAAATGTAATATGTGATGAATACAGGGACCACACAAAACAGTGGATGCAAGCAATGTAGACATACACCATACTTTGCTGTACAGGCCCAGATCTTCAAGTAGTACTACAGTACACACAGGATTTGCATTCAACATTGGTACCAATAAATAATCATAGATGTAGTGTTTTAGCCTCCAATGACACAACCTAGTTAAAACCAAGGGACTTAATCACACTGTATGCAATAGTACTTGTTCTGCCTAGCAACAGAATACCCAGCTTTTGCTAGGATCAAAACAAGGACCCATAATACCATGACATAAACAGTTTCCCACTAAGCTATCCCACAGATACATATCTTTTACGTATTCACAAACATATTGACCATCACAGTCAGTCAACAGTACAGAGAATCTATTGCAACAAGTAGATGTAGGTGCGTATGAGTATATATAACTATATATATATATATATATATATATACATATCTATATATATATATTCATAGATATATGTATATATATATATATATATATATATATATACATATACACATCCATTGGTCTACATATACATATATATGTAGGCACATATACATTTCACCTTTCATAGTGAAAATATCAATTATAGAAAGGATGTAAGGTGTACAGTTATGTAATGTAATAAAATCGCACAGTCTTGGGATAAATGCATTGAAGGTGTTCACAGCCCAGGTAGCTGTAGCAGGCCGTACTGGCTTCAACATTGCAAACTGAACAAACCACCCACAGTGTTTAACCACCTCATGTCATATACCAGCACTGTATGCTGTCTTGTATGTCACACACTAAAACCTACATACAAATATGCGCAAACTAACCTTCACCAACATATATATCTCCACCCTTCACGAACAATTGCAAAATGTCCCCTGCACTATGCACATATACAGATGTGAATATATATATGACACATATATATTTCTCTGTATGTGTGTGGTATACACACACAATGGCCACACTGTTGTAAGTCCCTGGACCTCACAGCTGAATTGTTCGGCCTTGCTGCAACACAAACAGGTGTCACTTATGAACACACATTAACATTAGGGGGGGTATATATGGCCAGGAAGCAACGTGGTGCACATACGGCAACTGCTCGGCTAAAAAATCAGCAATTCTGAAACAAAATAGCCAGCAGAAATGGTGGAGTACTAAATAACTTTAATACAAGAAAAACTTAGGTAGAGGGTAATATGCCCAACTACCTATCCATCCAAACCGGTTTTGGCTGCAATAGCCTTCTTCAGTGGAAATAATGAAATACATATTAACCATTTAAGTACATAAATTTATATATAATGACATAAAGGCAGTACATTGGTCAATTAAAGTTGGTCATTAAGACCAGATGGAAATAAAGCCCCTAAACTGATGATCCATTTCCGTTCCTTGAAATTCAGTAAATTATGCCAACCTGACTTGTCTCTACATTTACCTACAATACAGTCAATGACAATAAAATGGAAAGAAGCAGAATTATGTTTACCAACATGTTTAAACAAGGTATTATTAATGCATTTATTCCTGATATAACTAAGATGCTCCCCAATCCTAATGAGAAAGGGCCTGGAGGTCTGTCCAACATAGAATGAGGAGCATGTACAGGTGGCTAAGTAGATGACCTACTCTGTATTACAACTGGCCCAAAAGTTGATATTAAAGATTTCAGATGTATTGCGACTGCTAAATTCTCTTATGTGTTGAACTTTATTACAATTAGAACAGTGGCCACATGGTATACAACCCAACACAGGGCCACCTCTCAATGCATGTTGAATAGAAACAGTGGAGTTAGGACCCACCCTCTTATAGTGGCTGAACAGGGATCCCAGTGTCTGACCTCTCCTGAAAGAAAAAGAACATCTATCCCTCAAGAAAGAGTGTAATTTATCCTCTGCCATCAAAATGTTCCAATGTTTGTTAATAATATTCATGAACCCATGTGTGTTACGTCCATAAGTGGTAACCAGACGTACCAGATGATTATATGAATCATTATGTTTATCCTTGTAATGTAACAAGTCAACTCTATTCTGATTTGAAGCCCAATGGCGATCAGTGCTAACAGTACCTGGAGGGTAACCTCTCTCACGAAACCTGCATATTAGATCATCTCTAGCAGTCTCAAACATTTGTTGGCTGGAACAAATCCTTTTGGCTCTTAAGAATTGTGACTTGGGGATATTCTGGATGATATGTTGTGGGTGGAAGCTGGTAGCATGTAAGAGTGAATTATATTCTGGAAATTTCCTGTACATCCGAGTGGAAAGAGTGTCATCAGGATTCCTGCTAACCTCAACATCAAGGAAAACAATCCTATATTTGTGGTAATTTACTTTAAACACAATTCCCCACACATTGTCATTGAGGTAGCCAATAAATTCATGAAGATAAATTTCATCCGACTTCCACACCAACCAACAATCATCCAGATATCGCCTCCAGATATCTAATTTATCCACGTATATATTATGGTTAGAGTCATAAATCATAACCTCCTGAATATAGGCCATAAAAAGGTCCACATAAATGGGTGCAAAAGAGACACCCATTGCTGTACCCTTGACTTGCCAAAAGCATTGGTCCTGGAAGTAGAATACGTTGCTGGCAAGAACATAGTCAGCCAGGCACACTAAAAAAGTATTAAAGCCTGGTTAGTAAAAAAACAGATCTCCCCAACCAATAGTCCAAAGCCTGCAAACCTGCCCAATGTAGGATATTTGTATATAGAGAGGTTACATCCAAGGTACATAGCAACCAATGAGGTTCCAATTGAGTGTCACAAATAATATCCAAAAACTGAGTATTGTCCTGAATTCTGGCTCTTATCAGAAGTAGTAGTGGTTTTATAAAATGAGTCAAATATTCGGACAAGGGTTCGGTAATTGAGCCACGTCCTGATACAATTGGTCTCCCAAGGGGGCATCTGACATCCTTATGTATTTTAGGTAAGAGATAAAAATATTGTTTACATGGAGATGAAACCATCAACTGATGTCTATCTGACTCCGTTATGATGCCCTCCTCCTGGGCCTGTATCAGGAATGAGTCAATTTTGGTTTGGAAGTGATTAGTTGGGTCCAATGGCATAGCCATATAATATTTTTTATCCCCCAATTGTCTCATTGCTTCCTTATTATATTTAGCTCTATCCTGAATCACTACCGCCCCACCCTTGTCTGCTTGTACTATCACAATTTCTTTATTGTTCTTAAGCTCATCAACACACTGTACCTCCTCTTTAGAAAGATTGTTGTAAGATACCTGAAAATCTTTAAGATTACAGCATAAATCCTTCAGGACATTAGCTTGAAAAATAGATACCAAATGTGACATAGGTGGAACAAAAGATGATTTTTTTTTTAATCTAAACCGTGGGACTGCCTGAACAGTGTCATCTTAAAAAACTATTTCAGATTTAGAAGACAACAAAAAATAACCACATCTTGTGCTAAAGTGTATTCCAGAACAAAAAAGCCAGGAAAAAAATTAAGCCCTTTATTAAGAACTTTAATTTGTAAATCATTGAGGTGTACAGATGAAATATTATGTACATTATACTGTTTATTAATGTTCTATCATCAGTTTTAGCAAACCTTCCAAACCCTCCATGGGTTTGACACTTTTTGTGTTTCCTCCCCCCTTGTCTGTATCTGAACCCAAAGGGCATGACAAACTCCTCCTTTTGGGATCAGGTGAGGCATCCTTGTGGTGTCCCTCCCCTTCAGTGTTGGAGGACGTATCCTCCCCTGATGTATAGCTCAATGATTCCGAGCTGCATTTCAAAATAGACTTGGGTCTTTTCCTCTTGGGGGCCAAAGGTTTATTATTAGGAAGCTTAAAAGTAACATTCCTAGGCATATCAAATGGTTTGCCTCTTTCATAATCTCCTATATCCCTTTGGAAATTTTTCAATTTTTTAACCTTTAAAACTTGTTCTAACTTAAGTAGTTCTGTTGTTAACTGGTTCACCCGGGAAGTAAAAGATCCACTAGATTTAAATTATTTATTTATTTATTTATTTATTTATTTATTTATTTATTTATATTTATTGACTGGGAGTGTCCAACTGGAAGTAGGTCCATTTTCAGCGGAGGCCCGGGGAGAAAAGCTCCACAGTTAAAATAAACAGACAGTAGTTACATTGGATTACATAGCGATTAACAATTAGCAGCTCGGAATCATTGAGCTATACATCAGGGGAGGAAACGTCCTCCAACACTGAAGGGGATGGAAACCACAAGGATGCCTCACCTGATCCCAAAAGGAGGAGTTTGTCACACCCTTTGGGTTCAGATACAGACGAGGGGGGAGGAAACACAACAAATGTCAAACCCATGGAGGGTTTGGAAGGTTTGCTAAAACTGATGATAGAACATTAATAAACAGTATAAATGTACATAATATTTCATCTGTACACCTCAATGATTTACAAATTAAAGTTCTTAATAAAGAGCTTAATTTTGTTCCTGGCTTTTTTGTTCCGGAAAACACTTTAGCACAAGATGTGGTTAATTTTTGTCATCTTCTAAATCTGAAATTGTTTTTTGAAGATGACACTGTTCAAGCAGTCCCAGGGTTAAAATCATCTTTTGTTCCACCTATGTCACATTTGGTATCTATTTTTCAAGCTAATGTCCTGAAGGATTTACATTGTAATCTTAAAGATTTTCAGGTATCTTACAACAATCTTTCTAAAGAGGAGGTACAGTGTGTTGATTAGCTTAAGAACAAATTCAGGATAGAGCTGAATATAATAAGGAAGCAATGAGACAATTGGAGGATAAAAAATATTATATGGCTATGCCATTGGACCCAACTAATCACTTCCAAACCAAAACTGACTCATTCCTGATACAGGCCCAGGAGGAGGGCATCATAATGGAGTCAGATAGACATCAGTTGATGGTTTCATCTCCATGTAAACAATATTTTTATCTCTTACCTAAAATACATAAGGATGTCAGATGCCCCCCTCGGAGACCAATTGTATCAGGATGTGGCTCAATTACCGAACCCTTGTCCGAATATTTGACACATTTTTTAAAACGATTACTACCTCTGATAAGAGCCAGAATTCAGGTCACTACTCAGTTTTTGGATATTATTTGTGACACTCAATTGGAGCCTCAATGGTTGCTATGTACCTTGGATGTAACCTCTCTATATACAAATATCCCACATTGGGCAGGTTTGCAGGCTTTGGACTATTGGTTGGGGAGATCTGGTTTTTACCAACCAGGCTTTAATACTTTTTTAGTGTGCCTGGCTGAATATGTTCTTACCAGCAATGTATTCTGCTGCCAGGACCAATGCTTTTGGCAGGTCAAGGGTACAGCAATGGGTGCCTCTTTTGCACCCATTTATGCGGACCTTTTTATGGCCTATACTGAGGAGGTTATGATTTATGACTATAACCATAATATATACATGGATGAATAAGATATCTGGAGGCGATTTCTGGATGATTGTTGGTTGGTGTGGAAGTCGGATGAAATTTATCTTCAGGAATTTATTGGCTGCCTCAATGACAATGTGTGGAGAATTGAGTTTAAAGTAAATTACCACAAATCTAGGATTGTTTTCCTTGATGTTGAGGTTAGCAGGAATCCTGATGACACTCTTTCCACTTGGATGTACAGGACATTTCCGGAATATAATTCACTCTTACATGCTACCAGCTTCCACCCACAACATATCATCCAGAATATCCCCAAGTCACAATTCTTAAGAGCCAAAAGGATTTGTTCAAGCCAACAAACTTTTGAGACCGCTAGAGATGATCTAATATTCAGGTTTCATGAGAGAGGTTACCCTCCAGGTACTGTTAACACTGCCTGCCATTGGGCTTCAAATCAGAATAGAGTTGACTTGTTACGTTACAAGGATAAACATAATGATTCATCTAATCATCTGGTTCGTCTGGTTACCACTTATGGACGTAACATACGTGGGTTCATGAATATTATTAACAAACATTGGAACATTTTGATGGCAGAGGAGAAATTACACTCTTTCTTGAGGGGTAGATGTTCTTTTTCTTTCAGGAGAGGTCGGACACTGGGATCCCTGTTCAGCCACTATAAGAGGGTGGGTCCTAACTCCACTGTTTCTATTTAACATGCATTGAGAGGTGGCCCTTTGTTGGGTTGTATACCATGTGGCTACTGTTCTAATTGTAATAAAGTTCAACACATGAGAGAATTTAGCAGTTGAAATACATCATAAATCTTTAATATCAACTTTTGGGCCAGTTGTAGTACAGAGTGGGTCATCTACTTAGCCACCTGTACATGCTCCTCATTCTATGTTGGACAGACCTCCAGGCCCTTTCGCATTAGGATTGGGGAGCATCTTAGTGATATCAGGAATAAACGCATTAATAATGCCTTGTTTAAACATGTTGGTAAACATAATTCTACTTCCTTCCATTTTATTGTCATTGACTGTATTGTAGGTAAATGTAGAAACAAGTCAGGTTGGCATAATTTACTGAATTTCAAGGAACGCAAATGAATCATCAAATTAGGGTCTTTATTTCCACCTGGTCTTAATGACCAACTTTAATTGACCAATGTACTGCCTTTATGTCATTATATATAAATTTATGTACTTAAATGGTTAATATGTATTTCATTATTTTCACTGAAGAAGGCTATTGCAGCCAAAACCGGTTTGGATGGATAGGTAGTTGGGCATATTACCCTCTACCTAAGTTTTTCTTGTATTAAAGTTATTTTGTACTCCACCATTTCTGCTGGCTATTTTGTTTCGGAATTGGGGTATATATGGCTACAGATGCTAGATAAGCATACTAGACTGCTACAGCAGTTGTCAATGCTAAGCTACACTTTAATATGACTATCATGCATGTGTTGTTCTGTCACACCTATGTTTATATAATGTCTGCGCTAATCCCCACAACAGCCATTGGCCACACTACTGTACAGAACACAGATAACATGGATCAGATCTTTGACATTTAATGCTGAGCTACACATTTCACAAGTATGTCCCACTGCCCACAGGTACACACAGTATTGTCCATAGCAGTAGTTAAGCAGAACATCTGTGCATAAAGAAGTACTACTGCCACATATGAATGGTTAACATTATGCAGACTATTCTTCAATAATATCTACTACATGCCAGTAAATACATATGTGTCACATACCTTTCCTTTGTATGATTTGGTAATATTTCTTTTTCTTTTTCCTTTTCTCTGTCTCGCTCTCTTTCTGTCTCTCTCTCTCTCTCTCTCTCTCTCTCTCTCTCTTTCAGTCTCTGCAATAGAGTGATTGAGTTTGTTGGCAGAGATTGCAGCCTGCTTTTGTAGGAATTTGCACATGAGCATGTGATGGCCTCTGCACCAATTAGTGGCCACCATTTGCTAATTGCATGTAGCCTGCTGTTTAGCAGTAATTACTGTCATAACAACCCAGTACTATAAATTGCTGACTCATGTAGGCATGGCCCTTTCAGCTTTCCAAGATGGAGATCATTCTTGTTTGCTGTGGACATCATTGTTTAAGACAGAAGGTTGGTATAGTTCTTATATCAGAAGCCGGGGTGTAGCCAGAGATTTAGATGTTGTACTCAGACTTAATGTTGCTGCTTCCAGTACCCACTTGTCAGTGTAGAAATGTACTCACCTCTCAAAATGCTACCCCAAGATACATGGAAAGATGTACTTTCTTTTCAACTCTTACAATTAACTGCCATACAAAGCTAGTTATTGAGATGTATTCCTTTGGCACAAGAATTGTTTGGGAACTGCTATACTGTGAATATTCATTTACTCAGTTCTAAACAGTTTGTGCTTTTTTAGTGTTGACATTAGCACAAGCTGCTCAGAAAAACTGGACACATTTCAGTACTGTGAGTATGCTTACCTACATCCTTGGCAGACCCTGCACACACAGGTATATTCTACATTTAGGTAGGGCTGCAGAAGTACAGAGAGCGTAAGTACTATTGTGTGGATTTTATCTTGCTGGACTTAAAGGGTTGCTGTGTACATGTTAGTTTATCAAGGCAAGTAGTCTGTCTGCGTAACTCTCAACTGTGGACCTATCCACAGGATAGCCAGAGAATAGCCTGTTATTTTTTGTCTATGCACCACACCGGTCTTTTCAGCAATAGAGCAATGGCATTGTTACAGTTGGTTGCTACCAGTACATGGCTACATCCATTTGTATTTCAGTGTTGTATTCCTACATAAGGGTATGCTTCCGAAACTCCTTCCAAAGCTATTTGCACAGTGTGTAACAGCAGGAAGGCTGATATGCCTCTGTGTTTCTGCC
Source organism: Protopterus annectens (assembly GCF_019279795.1). NCBI lineage: Eukaryota > Metazoa > Chordata > Ceratodontiformes > Protopteridae > Protopterus > Protopterus annectens. Next base: position 1,669,543,110 of record NC_056725.1, read on the forward strand.
TCTGCCAGACCTCTCAACCACTCAGGTACATATTTGAACAAACTCAGGGAAAGTAAATCAAAAGTCAGGAACAGTCAGGGACACCTTTAAAATATTAGTGCCATTAAGTTGAGACATTGAGAGAATCAGAGCATGTGAGTTAATGCACCTTTTGGAAGTAAAAGCAGTGTCTAACTCTTAATTATTGTCATTCTTCATTAAGTGTAATTCACCACCTTTCTGGCCAAAGTCAGTAGTGTTCGGAGGGATTCAGAGGGGCAGAGCTAAACTTTGTTTCAAAATCAGGGACATCCCTGAAAATTAGGGACAGTTGGGAGGTATGGCCTCTGCCCTAAATAGATATGCCAGTGTTTGTTCTGCTGTGATACTGTGTGGGGTTGTAAAGTGATGGTGTAACATTATTTCCTGCTAGAATGGCTACTTCTCTTCTCTTATCACAGTCATGTAATCCAACAACAACTGTTGGTCAACAGCCACAGAACAAGTTTTGTGGTATGGTATTCCTATTTTTCCTTTACATTCACTCATTCTGATGCATGATATATTTATTTAAGCACCAACTTGATGTATATCTACTGTGGCTTAGTGGTACTTCATGCTGTGTAGTGTGTGTAAGGTCTGGGGTTTGAGACTTGCAGAGGTGTTTTATTTTGCTCCTGAGCAGAACAAGGGCCCTCACATACAGAGTGACTAAGGCACTTTTAAGCAGTTGTAAGCAGGTTTGCGCGGGTTTGTGCATTGCTGTGCATTGCTTAGCCAAGCACAAACAAGTGCAAACCCGCTAACTACTTCTTAATAGTGCTTACTCCCGCTAACCCACGCGCTCATTTCTTTGAAAGAAAAGAAAAATGGGGAGATAGGAAAGTGGTGAAAAAGGGGCACAAAGAGGGAAAGACAGTATGGAAAATAGCTTGGGATGTGCAGGACGGGTGTAGAGAAGGTCCATAGCTGCCCATTTCTTCAACAGCAACAGCTGTGCATATGCAATACATTTGGAGGTAGATATGAAACCTTCAGCCCCTGAGAGAAGGATGAGGACAACAAAGTATGTTGTAATGCCAATTAAATAACATTTCATGTGTCCAGTGGACATGTGTGCAAAATGGGCAGCTATGTATGGGGTGTAATTTGGGAGCAGATTCCCCTTTTTTTTTTCTTTTTTTTTTTTTTCCAGGTGAGAGTGGAATGTGGGGTAGGGGAAGTAGGTATATTTGGGGAGGTAAACAGACAAGACAAACAAGACACATATAGGGGCAGTATATGACACATGTGGTGGATGAACACCTTTGATGGGGAGGGATGTTTGGAAATCACAAGCCCATGAGCCTCCAGATGGAAACAGTGGGACTGAGGTCCCCACCCATGGGCAGTCACCACTGCACCTTCACAGCCCAGAGGGTGGCTGGTGCTGGGGCTGTGTAGGAGGGGCAGGCTGACCCGGGAGTTGTGCCACTCAGGCCTCAAGCTGGCATAGAGGTTCTGCAACAGAAAGTTCAATCTCTCTGCGCACCACAGCCCCGACCATTCGAAAGGAGATAGGTGCCCCTCTTCTGCCCACGCTTGCATGGGGGGGGGCGAGCCCCATCCCCTGCAGCACTTCTACCCAAAGGTGGCACACGGCCAATGGAGGAGGAGGTCCCAGGCTGGGCACCAGATCTGCTGGTGCCAGGTGCCATGCCCAGCTGAGGTGGGACAGGTGGGTCCGCTGGGACCGGCCTTCCCATATGAACTATGTTTTGGAGAGTTTAATAAAGATATGGGTTAGTAACAGTCAACAGCATTCCCAGTTATAACAGCATGCAGAAGTATTCCTATTAACCCAACACACCAGATTTTCAGCAGTTGAAAAGTAAGCATAACACATGCATATATAGAACAACAGTGCACATTACAACAGCATGCAGGTTGAATTGATGGCAACAGGCCACCAATATTGTGATATTTTAACAGGGCACATGCATAGAAATAAACGCAAATATTTATAAACCAAAAATAGGACATATGTCCCAACAAATGTATTAAGATTAAGCATACCGATTGAGGTGTGGAATTGCATTTTTTATGCACATACAGTAGGGTGGAAAAAGATAGCTCAATTAACAACTTATATATCCTTCTAGTTATCACTACATTCCTATTAACTGCAGTTATATGTCCCTTACATGCATTATTACACTACCCAATGTCCTTATATTGTGCAATTGGATTTTGTTAGATCATTATATACATGAGCTGTATCTTACGTACAAACTGTCCAAGATGCAGATGTTACTGCAACATATTTAGAGAGTTGCTCACACACACTACTGCTAAGATGGTACACTGACAGCTCTACTTTCATATAATTATCTAGATATGTTCAGGCGAAAGTATCAGTTATATGTTAACAGCTCCCTACATTTCTGGCAGCACACTGACATTTCTGGGGAACACAATACCAAGCTACTCATGTGCCAGATTAACCTGTACATGCTGGTCATGAACCAACAGTTGAGGGCTGTAAATATGCATAAAAGCTACTGGCATTTCCTTCATCCAAGTTATATGGGCCTACCCAAGTGTGGGTTGACACTGCTTAATACAACACTACTATTTGTAGAATGCAACAGTACAACAACATATCAAAGAAAATGACACAGACGCACTCTAGGAATTATACATTTATTAAAGGATTATTACAACTTTATTTATTGGGTTAAAACACTTTTTGAAGGCTCTCTCATTTATTTTATATAACAGTACATGCAGAATAATTACTAACCTGCCTGATGACGCACCCTTTGCAGCCTATCTTCATGGGCTTCCTGGTTCATAGCCCGGACACCTGCAGCTGTGAAGTAAATGCAGTGATATTGAGACATACCTATCCATAGTATAGACAAGCATAGCAATTCTTAACTACTTAATACAATGGCTACTTACTCAATACTGGGGCATTAGGCATCGCACGGGATTCCTGGATCCACTGGTCCAGTTGATCCTCCCTACGTCACTTCAGGTCAGAATAATGGTGCCTGACCTGCTCACCAGTCCGAGGAACACCAGTGGCACTGGTGAGATCATGGGCAAGACTGTTCCAGGCCTCCATTTTATATTGGGTACCCTGGTACTGGCCCCACAGGAGTCTTTCTTCATGATTGTGGACAAGGAGCCAAACCATTACTTTGGACTCCGCAATGCCCTAGTGTTGCACTCTAAATCAAGTGCCTCCTCCAACACCGGCCATGCTGACTGCAGAAGGAAGCTACAACCAGTTATAGCATGTATTCCCGCCTGTGGAGGTTAAATATGCCTCATTTCCCACACTTATTTGTGACTGGCCACTTTTGGAAAAACTCAGCTGTAGGCACGCCTGCTTAGCTGATGTTGGTGATGTTTAAAATTCCTTTGATAGATATGTGTCTGTTGAAAGTGCATGTTTATGAAATGCTGTCATGGCTTAGTGGTTAAGTACTGTGACTATAATGCACAGTATCCTGAGTTTGAGCCCTGTCACTGCTTTTTATTTTCCTACTGGGCAGACCTGACTGGTTAAGGTACAGTAAAGGAGGTGTGGCCATGTTTAACCGACTTTGCTCAACTTTGCCCCACTTTGCCCGACGTTGCTCGACGTTGCCCGATGTTGCGCAGCTAAGCGCAAATACATTGTTGTTGTGCTGGTTAGGGCGGTGTGCAGCTAAGCGCAAAGACATTGTGCTGTTTAACTCAGCGCGCAGCTACGAGCAATTGGATTTAAATATGCTGAATACTGGTAAAATGTGCTTAGCAGTACTTTATATTGCTTAAAATAGGGTACTCATGCCTCAGAATGCATAACCATTTCACCTTTATATATATATATATATATATATATATATATATATATATATATATATATATATATATAATTTGTTCACTACTACGTTTAACTTTTCAATGATTTTTACAAAACTTATACATAAAAAATGTCAGGAAATATTTTTGTATACAGATTTCCAACAAAAAATGGAACACGCAGTAGTGGGACTTGAACTGGGAATGCCTCCTCTTTGTGCGAAGGCTCTAACCACTACGCTATCACTATTTTGCTTAATTTACATATATTTTTCTTATTATCCTCTTCTGGTGTCTAAGCTGCTGACTGTAGCTAAGCAATGGGCAAACTCGTGCAAACACACGCAAATATGGGCAGCTATATCGGATGAAATAAAAAAAAAAAATCTTTCTATTTTTAATTTTGTCAGTTGTTTAACATATGGGGGAGTGTAGTGTTACATTGTGCACATATGAGCGGACTCGCTCATGTAACTTGAAATTGCGGCATTTCTTCATTGCAGGGGCGTGGATTTTTGGACTGCTCGGCAGTCCGACACGCCCCTTGCACTCGTCCACGCTCCGTGTAAGCTTTAGAGTTGAGGCAGCGCGCCCTCATTAATATGCATGGCGCGTTGCCGTCAATCTCTTAGACTGGCGCTTCCGTGTAAGACTAATTTAGTCTTACATGGAAGATTAGCAAATCCTTGGGAGCATCTTCTAATTTCAAAGGATAAATATGATAAAACAAAAAAGTTACTAGCTGTTTCTGCAAGCCTGGATGTGTAGTATCACCTTGCAGTGAACAACCCCTAACACTTTAAGGCCTGTCAGAAGAAGGACTCTGATGGCTGCAGGACAACAACTTTTTTTTTCAAACACCTTTATTGAATTATCACTTGCGACATAGGTAAACTTACATTCATTTAAAAGTAATCAAACTATATTAACATAAACATTATACTTCTCATATATTGCTATACATTTTATAATCTAAGCAGTGTTACACAAATTATTCAATTTCTGCTTTTTTTAAACAAGAAACATCTTCATAAACCATCACTTACTACATAGGTAATCATACATTTATATAAATGAAAACAAACCACACCGGTACAACCTTAGTCGCAAGCATTTTACATCACAAACCATATTGACACACTCCCAGTTGCAAACATTATACATCATTTATAATCTACCCAATCTCTCTCACTCAAATATTACACAGCTCATTTAAGTCCTGCTGCCTTTTAGGCCTCATTCCTCCCATTGTATGTATTGTTCCCACAATCCCATTTTTTTCCTATGGAATTTGCATCTCAATTCCATTTTGATCAAATTTTAATGCACAGTGTTGCACCATCTAGAAAACAGGCACTATTTTGAGACATATAATTGCTCCATCCACTAAATATGTCCGGTACAATTACAATTACAGTAGTTGGAATAAACATCTACAGAAAGTAGAAAATAGATTTTTTTGAAGCAGGAAGACCAGAATAAAAGGGAAAGCAATGTTCATCTGAGCTGCACATTTCAGGTATTATTCATTCAGACTAAATTATTTCATATGTTGCAACATACTTTGTAGGGTTTTTTTCGACCACTCATGTACCTCTACCATCTTGTTGCAGAGAGAGAATTTTGCTGTGGGTACAGACACACTTTTAACACTTATATGGTATAAGAATAACCCTTCCGGGTTAGAAATGTATGATTGTATGGATACAGATAAGTACATGTGTTTGTATGTATGCATGCATGCATTTGTTTATTTATCATTTGTTAACTGGGTAAGTGGGCTATTCCATGAATTTCAGCCACAATCTAGGCCACAAGGGTATATAGAAAATATGAATATGCAGACGAATTAATGTGGCCAATCAGCCAGCATGTTTTTCAGATGTTAGAGAAAACCCATGCAGGCACAGGGAGAACAAACTCTGTACAAAGAGTAAATGAGGTTTGGAACAGACTGATTTGTCCTGGGACATCTTCAAGTGGGGCTAGGTAAATAGAGTAGCAGGAATTAAGAGGATAGGGGGAGGATAGGGTTAAATGGGAAGGAGGGATGATTGAAAGGAAATGAGGTAAGGGTAGGGAGGGGCTTAATGGGTTTGAAGCAAGTGTTACTGGAGTAGAAGTCACATTTAGGCACAAACTTGCTAGCCCATGATGATCTGTAGGTATGGCAAGGGAGCAGGTAGGCCTTGGGTTACTGGTGGATGTTGGGTTGGTCGGGGGCACGAGGTCTGTATAGTTAATAGTTTTTTTCTTCTTCTTTCCATCTTGCTGTGGTGGCTATGGGGGACAGGGCATTTGGGAGGGTGAGAGTAGTGGAATGTATATTATGGAACTGTCTGTTTCTGGGTTGTTGTGTTAATTTGTTAGAAGCTGCTTTTAGAGAAGGGAGGGCCTTTGCAGTATTGTTGTTATGGGGTTACCGGTTAGTTGATATTCCTTTAACTCCATTGAAAGAAAAAAAAAGAAATTATATATAACTCAGGGTGATAGGTAGGGGATGTTGGTCGGTCAAGTTCTCCTTTGGTCTTCCTGACTTGTGTCACTGGATTTGCTTGATGTTATGGTGTTTGGAGGCTTGGGGAGATGTGGTTTCAATTGTGGGGTTTTGTCAATGGGTTCGTTGGTGCATTGGTTGAAGCAGGCACTTATATTGCTCTCCCATTTAATTGTTTATTTTATTTTGGCATGTTTTCTGTTGATTTTGTTCCTCTTGCAATCAATGGCATGTTGACATGATGATGTGCTCCCATCGGCAGAAGCTGCGAGTGGTTTTTGTGGGTTTTGAGTAAGGGAAAATAACGGCTGCCACTGCACATGCCCCATACACTGCAAATTGTCAGTGAAGTAGGGCCTTATCTTTTAATGGTACAGTGTTTTACAGGAAAGGAAGTGAGGTTGGAAGGAGCGGGCCCTTCGGCTGCACAGATTTGTGAGGTATGTCCACATTTATGCCTCATATTTCTGGTCCTCATCTTTTAAAGTCATTTACAATTGGTGGTAAATGAGTATGAACATTGCAGTTCCGATGGCTTTCCATTTGGAGTGCTGATGCAGAACATTCTCTCTTGGCTTTCTAGGTCTGCATGAGTATTTTTGGCCTTTGTTCCCTGTTTATGTCTGGGTTTTATTTGGTGTGCTGACTCTGGGAAGTTGAGAGATGGGGGTGGGAGGACTGTCAATGGGTACATTTTAGGCACCTTTTAAGGAAATGCTGTGGTAATGAAGTTGGGACTCGTATAGCTGTGCCTGTGTATCGCTTGCGTGGACATCTTTTCACATGACCTGAGACTTTCTGGGTAGAATGTTGTTGGTGCAGTTTGTAGAGCACCCTTCCACAGACAAGTAGCAGCACAAGGAATAGTTGTTGCTGCTCATGCACAGTTGAGGGAGGAGCAGCTCAATGAGGGCTATTATCTAAATGTTAAGTGCTGGGCATACCTGTTAACTGTACAGATCTCCTTGCATACTGTCAAACAGTTAGGAGGTTAGTGTAAGGGTTAAAGTATTTACCTTACAGATACAAGGCAAGGTTTGTTTTTTACATGGGGTCATTGGCTATGATTAAAATAGCCCACAGGGGGAGTTAAACTATGAACAGACAAATGAATATAAAAAAAAAGGCAGATTGTTCAGCGATGTTGCAGAACGTACGGATTTTGCCTCATTCTTGGTTTGTAAATCTTTTTGCATGCATGTCTCTGGCCTACCTTACTCATATTCTCAAACTTTCATTGTTTGTTTTTCTTATCCATTGTACCCATAATATTGTTTTCCTCTGTAATATTGTTAATTTGTCTCTATTCATATGTATTTGTATGTTTGTTTGGGGCTTTTCCCCCTTGGGTCTCCACTGAAAAAGGGTAATTCTTACCCACCTGGACTAACCCGGTTAACAAATGCAAATAAATAAATAAATAAATGGTGGTTTTCTGGGACATTATGGGCAACTGTTTAGCAGTGAAGTGATAAAAGTCTGTAGAAAGGGATGGGTGACTGTTACAGCTATTAGTGCATATGCACGAGAAGCCATATCAGCTTGTGAAGGGGAGTTTTTCTGGATAATTGCACTTCCCTAATGACGGAAGTTAGAAATTCCCACTTCATTCATGGTTTGGTATAGATTTCTTGCTCTAAGATGTTGAGTCATTTGTTTGCATACCACATGTGAATCAGTGTGCCTGTGAGTTTTCAGACACTGAAGCTTGTTTTGTAGCACCTTTTAAACCTTGTCTTCTCCAGGTCTGCAATATAATGTTGATGCTGCCAATACTGCGAATATATTTCCTTATAGATCAGCTGTATCTACTCAGTACAAAAAAATAAATAAATGCCAATGTTATGTTGAAAATAAATAAATAAATAAATAAATAAATAAATGCTCCTTGTATCTTTCTTGAGTAGCATGTATTATGTATGTGTGTGTGTGTGTGTGTGTGTGTGTGTGTGTGTGTGTGTGTGTGTGTGTGTGTGTGTATATATATATATATACATATATATATATATATATATATATATATATATATATATATATATATAAAGGTGCCCTGTCTGGTATCCATCATACAATGTCCAGAATTAGGTTATTTGGGTCCATATACATAAACTGCAGTTTTCAGATACATTACTGGAGAAATTTGCTCTCGGTCTGATGGCCTAGGTGCATATTGGTGAAGGGTGATTAAGTTATAGTATTGCTCCATCTCTGCCCAATCTCTAATTAATTGATAAAAAAACAAAAAAAAAAAACAAAACAAAAAAAAAACTTTACTCTCCTTTGTTTTTACAGCAGGTCAGAATTGTTTTCTGCTCGTTGGTTCCATGGACTGGTTTTGTGTGGTGCAGTGCTGGGGATGGCGGAGGTCTTTGCTTGGTCCACGTGTGACAGTTAGCTTAGGACTTGACTTGAGGCTGCTGCAGGCTTTTGAGTCATTGGAACTTTTGGTATGCTGGACCTTCCAGGTGTGTAGCTAAAAGATGGGTAGCAAGTGTCCAGGTGTGGTAGCGGAAGCAGTTACTTTGCAATAAAAGGTTTGACCCTCAAGGGGATTTGCATCCTCTATGTTTTACTTTCCCTATTGGCTTTACTTCTATAGTATTTTTCATACGGACAGGATCTGGGTTCAGTGGCAGATCCTGTCTATCTGTTGGGGGAATTTAGTTATAACAGGTACTGGGTTGGGCTACATAGCTCTCTACTGTACTGAATTTTTAGAATGTTCAGATTTTGTCCTTATGTTTGATTGGTTTCTCATAAAACTGTGGCTGTCTGGCAAATCACTGTCAAATTGTGTGGATTGCGGTCATGACAGACTTTTAAGTGGCTCTAGTTTGGGTCTTTGTACTCTAATTAGTTGTGGCTTGGTTCCGGTTTCTTGTTCTAACAGGTGACAGGCATGGGTGGAGAGTATCTGCATGTTATTTAGTGGGTGGAATGTGCTAGCACCATTTCTTCGATAAGTGGACATGTTTCACTAGCATCTTACTCCTCATGCACAGATTTTGTAGGAGGGAGAGGTATGATGAGAATGCCCATGTCCTTTTCTCATAATTTGGTCTGTTTTCATAAATGGTGTTAGACATAAGGACAGGCAGTTGGCTGCTGAATTCCTACTCTCCAGGAAATTCATGCTAATGCAATACTGGACTAGTTATATGGGCTTATAAAACCAGTATAAGTTGTACAAGCAATATGTAATTAAAAAAAAATCCTTTATTTATGGATCTGTCCAGATGTTTTGCTCAAAGAGGTTGGGAGGTATGGTTTACATGGGGTCTACTTTATGTTCTCGAAGTACGAGAATATCAAATACGATATTCTCGACACGAGTACACCGAAAGTGCAAAACCTCGAAAATGTAAACGGAAATCTCTGTAGGTGGAGATTTCCATTTACTTCAATGTAGTGCAATCTCGGAGTTGGTATATTTAAGTAGAGGGGGGCGGGGGTGCAGCCCCCCACGTGGTGGATGCAGGGGGACTTGCCCCCCTGTCTACACTAGTTTTTTTTTTTTTTTTGGACATCGATTGTTTAATAGTTTGATGCATATGGTTCAATCCATATGCATTCAAGCTATTAAACTTTCGAGGTCCTAAAGTAGACCCATTCACATGCACTTCTACTGCTACCTGCAATAATGGGAGTTTGCTATGGACTCCCTGGAGGGGACAGCTGGCTTAATGAAGGTGTTAAGGGGTGGGCATAGTGCTGCGATGTTTGTCGCCTACACATGGTAAAGGGTTTGATTCCCATCTTTAATTGTATTGTGTCCACTGTACTTGTAGAAGGTGGGGGATTTGGAAAGCACCTGTGTCGCACCTCTACTTGACAAATGCTCTAGGAGAGGTGAATCATTTCTGTTACCATGGAGTTGAACAGATGAGTGGTAGCTCTATAATTGGGTGGATTGAGTGACTGCTATAAACACTGCGATTTTTCATAACAGCAAGGTGCCTAATTTGTTTTTCTTTTGCAAATGATGGAGGTACAGAATTTCAGGTGGAGATGATGAACTACAGAGTTTCAGGCAGAGATGGTGAAGTACAGCATTGTATCAGCTGATGGATTTAAAGGAAGTGGATTTTGACAGGTGATGTTGCCGCTGGAGTTTCTGAACATTGGGGGAAGGAATTGAGGTCGCAAGTAATGATATGATTTCAGGTGCTCATTTAGGCAAATAAGAATTGTACAGTTTGGGATTACCATGGCGACAGGTGTGCTTGAGGTAAGTTAGGAGCATGGCATTTGGCAGAGGGTGCATTTTATGCAGTTGATGAAAGGGACATAATTTCATTAAGAAGTGGTTTCTGCCCGTGTGGAGTATTTGTAGTTTTTTTTCTTTTACAGATCACACTGAGTTCGCAGATGTGGACGTGCAGAGTGGGCATTTCTTCGTGGGCTGAAGGAATGTGGACTCGACAGGCAAGAGAGGAAGCTGAGTGATGTGTTGGCTGATGGAGCAGTATGTAAGGAGGTCACATTTTTTTCCAGCAGGCAGCTGAATATGGAGTTTGTTTGGGGTGTTTCCTTTCTGCAGCCACAAGGTAATGTCCTGTTTTTGTTTATCTTGTGTGGGGAGCATCATGAATGAATTTCACACTGTATTATTGGCAGCTGTAGGTGGATTACCATGGGACTGTACTAGGTAATGGATTACTGCTGAAGGGGGAATTAGTGAGCTGAGGCATGTCAGGTGGCGGTTAGAAAGATTACATAATTGCGGCAAGATCATGGGGATGATTTATAAGTAAAGTTGATGGTAAAGAGGGGTTATCTTGGTCAAATTGTGTTGCAGCCATCAGGGGTAGGGAATTAGCAGGTTACATTGAGTAATTTGACTCAGGCTGGTGAGTTAGGTGCAGTGTCTGGTGTATGGTGATTTAGCTGTGAGTTACTGAAGTTTCATGGGAGACAGAGTTGGGTTAATTTTCTACAATCTGGGCAGTGGTGGCCTGTCACTGACCTTGTTTGGTCTGGTGGCATTGGGCATTTTGTGTTTTGGTGGTACTTCGTGTTTGATTAGTTTTGCCTATATTGGTTTTATTGTTGTGGAGCAGTTGGGGGCATACTGCGAAAGGTCATGATGGTGGTTTTAAGTGTCATATTGTTTTAATGGGTAGTTGGTGTGATGGCATGATTGTTATTAAGTGGAGTTTGAAAAGGGATTTCATGCGGTTATTACTTCATTGGGCAGTAAAATGGGGTTGCAATTTGACGTGAGGGTATGCAATTGTCTCTGCATGAAGTGGCAGTGGGCTCAGTGTTTGGTTGTTTAGTTGGCTAGTAATGACTCAAGGGTAATTACAAACTTTTATTGGTATGGTAGTTGAATAACTGAGTATGGGTATGATAGGTTATGAGTTTATGGTTGATATTTTAGCATTGGAGAGGGACCAGTAGTTCTCTTTTAGCTGTTTAGGTAACTGAATAATTTTATTTATGTGATGGAGATTTTGTGAGGTGACGGCATGAATACAGTTGGTTAGGCAAGACTGGGTGCACCGAATGATGTTTGGCTTTATGAGGTTTATGGTGAGAGGCAGAACAGCCTGGTCAGGTTGGTCGGCGGAGAAGAGGGGCAGGCTTGCCCTCTTCTGTTTCCCTTCTGGTGTTGGATCTTTGATTCAATAAGTTGGGAAGAAAAGTGAGCAGTTGTGCTGCTTGATAAGTAAATAACCAAGCGGAGCTGCTTATTTGGTTGGAGGTAATTCAATAAATGGCAACTGAAGTGAGTGGTACGCTACTTCATAGGTAAGCGAGTGGAGGTATGGACGCTGCTTAATGATCAGGATGAGTGGGGTCATGCTGTCCTATATTAATATTACATGGATGTTATTGTTACCTATATCATGTTTTGGTGGAAATTAATAAATAATCAGTTAACAATCATGTTTATGGAAGTTTAATAAAGGTCATCAAATGTCATTCAGGATGATGTGTTAATTGAAAGGGACCAGGACAAATGAAGTTTGGAACAGACCGATTTGTCCTGGAACATCTTCAGGTGGGGCTAGGTAAATAGAGTAGCAGGAATTAAGAGGATAAGGGGAGGATAGGGTTAAATGGGAAGGAGGGATGATTGGAAGGAAATGAGGTAAGGGTAGGGAGGGGCTTAATGGGTTTGAAGCAAGTGTAACTGGAGTAGAAGTCACATTTTTGGCATGAACTTGCTACTCTCCCTCCCCTTTTTATTAGTGTGGATTGCAGTTACTTTCAATTTGGGTAGGGTGGAGAAGAAAGGCAGGCTTGTCATCTTCTGTTCCTCCTCTGGTGCTGGATGTTCAGTTCAATAAGTTAGAAAGGAAAAGTGAGCAGTTGCGCTGCTTGATAAGTAAATAAGCAAGCGGAGCTGCTTATTTGGTTGGAGGTAATTCAATAAATGGTAACTGAAGTGAGTGGTACGCTACTTCATAGGTAAGCAAGTGGTGGTATGGACAATGCTTACTGATCAGGATGAGTGGGGTCACGGTGTTCTATGTTAATGTTATATGGATGTTATCATTACCTATATCATGTTTTTGGTGGAAATTAATACATATCAGTTAACAATCATGTTTATGGAAGTTTAATAAAGGTAATCAAATGTCATTCAGTGTGATGTGTTTATTGAAGGGGACCGGGACATTTAGAAGCCAGAACTGAGCACCATATCTGTGAGGCAGAGATCTTTCCACTGACATACTATGCTGCTCAATCATGGATGATATGAAAGAAAACAGACTGCATACCAAATATTGAATTTTCGTTTGGACAGTGCTGTCACTTTTGGAACTTAACATCTTGCCTGAGTGTATGCTATTCATTGCTAGAGATTAAAATCTGTTTTCTCAGTGTGACTCCTCCAACCAGAACAGTCTTTGGGAAACTTTATTTTGCAGAAAAAAGTACTAGATTGGATTTGCAAGCAGATCACACATTACATTTTTATGTATTTCTTTTACTCACAAAGTGTACACAAAAAGTGACAAAATCCACATAACTCAGGAATGCTTACTTTTAATTGAAGTGTTAAGCACCACATCTCTGCCTTCCTAACTATACTTCTCTGATTATATCCCTAACCTTATCTAAAGCTGAACTTCATGGTTCTTGAAAATTAAATTCTCCTTCAACAGGATTTTAACAACTGGGAGAAGTAAGTGACAAAATTACAATAGCTTATAACACCCATTGTTACATTACTATTTATCAATAACTGGATGGTTGCAGTGGTGGTGCTGCGGTAGCGTTGTCGCCTCACAGTTAGACGTTGCCCGTTCGATTCTCAGTTAGAGTATCTTCTGTGTGGCGACATGCATGAATGGACATTCCTTTGCTGAAGGTTGTGCGTTAGGCCCGGCAAGCCAGCATGTAAAAATCTACTGCCAATCATTAGCAGACCAGAGTTCCGCTGTGGCGACCCCTAACCGGGAAAAGCCAAAAGACTATTTTAATAACTGGATGGTTTACTGAATTGCATGTATGTTGACCTGCTGCTGCTGAGATGCTGTAAGTGCTTAGCAAATGTTTATTTTATATGTGTGTGTGTGTGTGTGTGTGTGTGTGTGTGTGTGTGTGTGTGTGTGTGTGTGTGTGTGTGTGTGTGTGTGTGTGTGTATGTGTGTGTGTGTGTGTGTGTGTGTGTGTGTGTGTGTGTGTGTGTGTGTGTGTGTGTGTGTGTGTCTGTACTTAAATTCTTTTGGCTTTCTTTGGATGATATTTTAATAACATCACTGGACTTAAAATGGCAAGCAAGTTCATCTGACATTTTCTGTTCAATGAAGTATTTTTCTAGTAGCAAATGTAGTTTAGTGCCACTAAAAATATTCCATTTCGCTAGTCAAACAGGTAAAATTTAGGCTGTTTTTGAAAGTGGTGTAAAACAGAAAGCATATTCTTTATAGATAATCAACACAAACTGGAACAAGAAACTCAGAAAGCAAAAGCATTAAATGAATATGCAATTCATTTTCTACTGCCTGGTAGAATAGTTGAATCCAATAGTTGAAAATAGATTTACGGCACAGTATCAAAGGCTCTTTATGATTCGTTTTCAACTACTGACTAAAACATAGTTAGGAACGGGATTGGATTTTAATGTAATTTAGTTTAGGCATTTCTGCTTCTGTATGTTTCTGGGCAGGCATTTTTATGGAAATTCTGTTGGGCTCTGGTTACTAAGAGCTCAACCAATGAGGTTGTTATATCCTGGGAAATAAGGAGACCACACGGTTTCTGGAGTTGTAAGGCCCTTCTTTATTAAGAGCCTCCAGGTGCGCACCCATCTACATGCTTCCAACTTCTGCAAGTCATACATACACCGGAACCAACAAGTTACCAGAGAATACAGAACCAACAACAACATTACCAGCCGAAATACTACATTCCTCCCTTCCTACATAAGCAAAACTAGGGAGCAAGTCCAAAACAATGCGTTTAGTCACTTACTTCTAAATAACGGGCTAGTTATTAACTGGTTACCATACAATCGACTATGTTGTTCTTGTAATTTATACATGCACTTTTTTTTTTTTAACATTGATAGTCCTTCAAGTAACTAGGTTTAACCGTGGTACCACCCTAGGTGACTCGGTGTCACAGTTACCACTTCAGGTATCGGTGTGTCCATCCCTGTTGGATCCTCGAACCTCTCCTTCCACGTCAGCGGTCCCTTGATTGGCGATCCTCCTGCCTTCACGAGCCCTGTTCAAATATTTGTATTTCGGGCCGGCAGTTCCATGGAGTCCTTCTTCTGTTCACTCCGCAGAATCTGGTCTACATGTCTCCTCACCAAGACATCTCCATTCAACCTCACCTGGTACGATAATGGACCTGTACTCTTGACAATGAACCCTAGAATCCATTTAGGTCCATAACTGAAATTTCATCACTGCATCTCCCTCCAGAAAACTCTCTCTCTCGTCGATCATGACATTCTTTTTGCCTTACCTTAGCTGATGCCAGATCCAGCGTGGATCTTAATCTC
This sequence comes from Protopterus annectens, assembly GCF_019279795.1. NCBI lineage: Eukaryota > Metazoa > Chordata > Ceratodontiformes > Protopteridae > Protopterus > Protopterus annectens. Next base: position 1,669,558,388 of record NC_056725.1, read on the forward strand.
CGTCCTTGCAACATCTCGCAGGTGACAAACCCGTGGTAGACTGGGGTGTAGTTGAATAACACCCTTGATACTTTTGCCATACTTCCTTCTTTTCATCATTGCTTTAAAAGTTTGTACAGCCCTTTCAGCACAACCGTTTGAAGATGCATGGTATGGTGCTGATGTGATGTGTACGATGCCATTTTTTCTCAGAAAACCCTTGAACTCTTCACTCGTGAAACATGAAGCATTATCTGATACAATAGTCTCTGGTAGTCCTTGGCTACTGAAACTCTTCCTCAAGCATTCAATGGTAACGAGGGAAGTGGGTGTTCTGACTGGATAGGCATCCATCCATTTAGAATGAGCATCCATGATTATCAAAAACATGAAGCATTATCTGATACAATAGTCTCTGGTAGCCCTTGGCTACTGAAACTCTTCCTCAAGCATTCAATGGTAACGAGGGAAGTGGGTGTTCTGACTGGATAGGCATCCATCCATTTAGAATGAGCATCCATGATTATCAAAAACATTTGAAGTCTCTGCCAAGGTCTACTCGCCACTCCCATGGGTGTAGTGGCGCCGCCACTATGTTGTTGACATGTTTTACACTCATTCACAGCGACTTCAATATCGGTCCAACTTGGGCCACCAGAAATAACTAAGGCCTTCATTTGGGTGATGCCCACATGACCTTGGTGCAACTGCTGTAAAGTGCCCGTCTTCCTGGGGACGGAATTATCACCGTGCCCCCTCAGCTCTGTTTTCCTCACCTCATAAGGCCCAAAACGATCAGTTTGTTTGACTGGCCAGCCTTGCTGGACCCACTGAAACACTCTAGCTAGCACCGGGTCTTTGCGTGTCCATTCACTCAGTTCCCTGGCAGACACCAACGTGATGTCCTCCATCATCAAAACTCGGTCCTCCGCTTCCTCATCCTGGAGATACCGTAGCGGCAGACGGCTTAGCGTCCGCATTACTATGGTGTTTCCCAGGCTTATAAACAATCTCGTATTCATAAGCTCTCAATGTTACAGCCCATCTCTGAATGCGGGGAGAAACCATCTGCGGCACTGCTTTCATCTCGTTGAACAATGACAACAAAGGCTTATGATCGGTGCAAATAGTAAACCTAAACTTCTCCCATACAAACATTACAGCCAAACCCTCTTTATCTAGCTGGGAATAGTTTGACTCCGCTGGTGTTAAAGTCCGTGACATGAACCCAATGGGTCTTTCTTGTCCATCTGGCATCCGATGTGCCAACACAGCCCCTAACCCATAAGGTGAGGCATCACATGACAAAATTAAGTCCTTATGACTATCGTAGTAAAACCTCTGAAGACTGCATTAGTTTCTTTGTTCAACTCTGCTCTGTCTGTTGTTCCTTGCCACGACCACTGAGCCTCCTATGTAAAGGAGCTAACAGCGTTGACAGATTTGGCAGGAACCTGTTATAATAGTTGAGTAAGCCTAAATAGGCTTTCAGTTCTGTAACATTGGTGGGTGCTGGCGCCTGTTGAATGGCTTCCACCTTGTTCCGGCCTGATGCATCCACCTTGTAACCCAGGAACTCATCTTCCTTTGCCATGAAAGCACATTTACTTCGCTTCACCCTCAGACCTGCCTCTCTCTAAATACACAGCCACCTTCGAATTCCTCCATTATTCTCTGGAAAATAGCTGGACTAAACACCAAAGGGTAAGCGATTGACTTGGAACAAACCTTTGTGTGTGTTAAGGGTGACATATGCCTTTGACCCTTCTTCCAGCACTACTTGTTGATATGCCTGAGTGAGGTCCAGTTTACTAAACCTTTCACCTCCGACAGCTTTTCAAACACATCCTCCAGATACTGCTCCAGCTTCGAAACTTGGTTCACTGTTAACTTGTAGTCACCACATATCGCACCATCTGGCTACGGAACAATCCCATTCCAAACTTTACTGGTTCAATTATACCTTGCTTAGTGAGTCGCTCAACTCAAACTCAACTTTCTTCTTCATTGCGTCAGGGTTTGTAAAATCTTGGCGTTACGCTTTTTAACGTGTATTTTGCAGGTGGACCCTCCAGGTCCCCAGTTCCTCTTTGAAAACTTCTTCGTTATTCTCCAGCACCTCTTGCAAGGTCAGCCCATGCTGTTCTACTTTATGGAGCTGTAGACAGCCCATGTCCAGCTCCCTAACAGGTTTGGAACTCCCTTACTGCTACCACCATGACTGCAACTGTGTGGCTTGGTCTTTTATATTTCACAGTCACTTTCACCATTCCCAACGTGGACTTTTCACCGGTATATGTTCTCAAAGTCACTGAACAGTCCTGCAGCTCCGGCCGCCTCTGGGCCATAACTTCCCATACTCAGCCTTTGACAGAACTGTCACACTACACCCGTATCCACTTCAAACTGCACCATTTTACCATTTAAGTCCAACTGGGTTTTAATGGGATCAACTCTTTCCCACCTGGCCTCTTTCATGTTAAACATTGTAAACACTTCCTCGGCTTCCCTGGTTTGTTGATCTGTACCTTCACGCATGTGGTGTGCATACTGCCGTTTTGTTTTTCGGTTTCCTTCCTTTCCATTATACTGCTCTTTTCCTCCCCCTTTTTCGCTGGTACATTTTTCACATGGCCTTTTTTCCTTTTCATTTAAAAACGACAGTTCCGTGACAGATGTTCACCTCCACACCTGTAACAAGCATACTGACCAGACTTCCCTTGTGATTTATGCTCCATGACCACTTTATGCACTGGCAGTGGGGTAGCACTCCTGCTTCCCCCTTCAATGGTTTTTGCTGTAAATCACATGGCCTGTGCCAACTAAGGCCTTTTCAAGCGACAAGTCAGGCTCTGCTAACAATCGCGGTCATCTGCAATGCCACATATTTCTGTCAGTCTGTCCCCATAATCACAATGTTGCGCCAGTTCCTCAACACTCGACATACTTCATTGGCCATTCTAGTCCTTGAATTTAACCTTTGGACTATTGCACTCGGCTTGGGTTATAATGTGACTGAAGCAAGCTCGTCAACTCTGTGAACGATTTGTCCCCGGTTTATCCGGACTCAATAAGTTCCTCATCAGACTGTACGTCTTGCTGCCCACCGTCCATTATCTGGTTTGCCTCAAAAATGTTCCAACACTTCACAATACTCCTCCCAGGTCTGTGTCTGACAGTCGATGCAACCAGTGACCCCAACATGGAACCAGACATCACCATGAACTGCACCCATCCTCGTCGCCAATATGTTATATCCTGGGAAATAAGGAGACCACACGGTTTCTGGAGTTGTAAGGCCCTTCTTTATTAAGAGCCTCCAGGTGCGCACCCATCTACATGCTTCCAACTTCTGCAAGTCATACATACACCGGAACCAACAAGTTACCAGAGAATACAGAACCAACATGACATGTTGAATTCCCCACAGCGCCCCCTACAGTACAACAACAACATTACCAGCCCGAATACTACAGAGGTGGAATGTAATTTCTTTCTGGCTGAGTGAGTAGCTGCCTAAGGTGGATAGTGCATGTGTGTACACTGATGCTTGATGGGAATTTTTTGCCATTCCTGAGTCTTGTCTATGTTGGTCCTTTGCTCCTGGGTTGAAACTAAGTGCTTTAATGGTCTTTGTAGCCTCAAGTGCAAGTTTGGTGCTATAAATAGCTCAATGACTTTCTGAATGCAGGAAAGCAAATTTTAGACTGCACTATTAGGTCATTCTGGGGTTATCAGATTACATAACAAATACTTTATGTTAATATCTTCCTGGACTCATTCTAACATATTTTTGTGTTGTTTAGATTATAATGTAGTTGCCTCATATATTTGTCAGGTTCATAGGATCATAGGATCAACTAAGCCAGTAAGCCATTTTTGCCTTTCCAGAACTTGACCTTAAGCCTTGCCTCTCTCCCCAAGGAGGCCCAGGCCAGTCATATGAGGAGTGAATTTATTAATACCCATTCAGTTGTCCAACTCCTTTTTAAAGGCAGACATTGTGTCACACCACTTAACTTATAAAGGGACTATGCTCTAGAAAAGGGGAAGGCGCTACATGGCAGATCTATGCCTCCACCTTATCATATTTATTTGCTAGAGTAGATTTAGATCTGTAGTCCTAGTATTAGCTGGACTGCTTGATTTATTGAGGTATAAGAGCTCTTGAACTGCTGGAGCCCTTGTAGTATGATAAACAAGGCACAAACCATCCATAAGGAGTCTGCATGAAAGTGAGTACAGGGACAAAGCTACCCGTCTTTCTTGGTAATTCAGGTCTTTTAATCCACTGATCTGTTTAGTTACAAACCTCAGGAGTCTTTCCAATTGCTTAAAGTGCTTAGCAAGATAAATCCAAAAGTGTACATTGTATTCAATGAAGGCTGTAACCAGTACACAGTGCAAGGATTTGGGGACTTATTTTGTTTTCGGATAAGTACCTTTAGCTATGAGCTGTGCAAGGTAAAAAGATTTCCTAACCACGGTTGCAACATGATGGTCAAATGGAAGAGAGATGTCCACCCACATACCTAGGTCTCTCACAACATTTTCATTTGGAAGTGTTGTGTTATCTATGCTATAAGAAGGAGTTAAGAGTGCTTACCAAATGCTCATTTTTAGTACTCTAGCTATTGATAATAGTTGTGGTGTGTTACACTTCTACAGTCTTTTGCTATGCTTAATTCATTTGCACTTAGTGGTGACTGATCATTGTCTCTGCTGGAACTGCATGTGTTATACCTTGAGTGTAGTCTTTTAGATCTACAGTTTTGTTTTGCATTTCTTAAATTTTATCATTACATTAATCACTTGGTATTCTCAGACTGCTTATTTTTATAACCGTATGTTGTTGTGCTCTCAGACTTGAGAATTCCTGCCAGGTTGGTGATGAGGCTAGCATACTGTAGGGACATTCTGCTGTCCCTCTGTCCCTTGTGCTCCTTATATCTTTACCTTACTATATCCTTAGCATAGGATGCTTGGGGTAGCAAGGAGTCTGGGCAGGTACTAGGAGGAAGTGCACTTTTCATTGTACTGATGGGGAATGACCTGTAGAGAGTAGGTGACTCAACATCACCTGAGCATGACATGGCATAAGGATTGGGAACGTCCCTACCTCACTTCAGTACCTGAAGAACTGGATTTACACCACCAGCCATAGAACCTGACTATGCCATGTAATGTGAGATCAATCAAGAATAAGCCAAGTATTATCTCTGAATTAGTCTGTAGAGCCCACCTGGTGTTCATTACAGGGCCCTTGTTTGCCAAGAACGCAAATCCATGTCTGTGTATTTTTGTTCCAGCAGCTTATCAAGTAATTTATAGCCCTAGACTTAGACACTCAGGTGGTGGAGTGGTCATTTGTTTTTCATCTGGCCATGGACTGATAAAGATTGAGGGTGGGGAATCTAACTCCTCTGAATATCTCCTTGGGGTAGGAATGAATTACAGATTAGTCCTTGTGTGCTGCACACAAGGTTACCTCAAAGCTTCTTTGCAAGAGTTTGCAGACCACCTCAATGTCCTCATTCATACATCCCCTATGTGGTTAGTCCTGGGAGGCTCTAGTATCTGGGGAGACCACAAGACCAGTGAGCTGACTACGCCATGCTTAGGTTTAATGTGGAGCTTCAGCTTCACTCTTTTTTTCTTCTACTGGAGACAATAGGTTTATATAGTTTTTGGAACTAATTTTCCTCCTAGGTCTAGAAACTAGGGATTTGATGATGCTCCTATGCTCTGGTCTGCAGTCACCACATCCATTTTAGGACTGGACTTCCTCCATCTCAGTCTGTGCTCATCAAACTGGTCGGATTTATAGATATGAGGGCAGTAGATTCAGTTGTTCTCTGTATGGTTCTTGACTGCTTACTGGAGTAGTCAGTGCAGATGGTCCAGATGACCTGACTTCAGTATTTAATGGTGCCATTGCCAGTGCTCTAAACCAGGTGACCCCCATGTGCACTATAAACTGCTGAGTTGTAGTTTGACCATGAAATACGGTCATCCATTGACTAGGGCAGAGGTTGGAGTGATAACATACTTTCTCGAGGAAAAACTTGTCCTACATGAACATTAAGTTTTGTACCAGTCAGAAATCCTTGAAAGAAGGCCACTTTTGTGTCCAAAGTGATATCTGCTGCTTTAAATTGTCCAACTGCACTCTTTTTGGGTTGTTGTCAGATAGTGCAGTCCAGTCTGTTTGGTGGCTGTGATGTTTTTTTTTTTCCTGATGACAGATGAGGAAGGTGCACATTTTTTTGAGGACAAGATTGCCATGCTGTGGCAGTCCTTTCCTCAGGAAGTACCCACAGATGAAGGTCAGTCATTGGACATTAATAACTTGAAATTTTGCTAGGCAGGTGTTTAAATGTAATAGCTATGACAAACTCATGGAGATTGTTGAAACTTTACATACAACCAGTTATTTTCTGGATCCTGGCCCTATAAGGCTTATTAGCATGTGTGTCAATGCACTAAGACCAGATATTCTCATTGTTCAATCCTTTCTGAGAATGGGAGAGTTTCTTCTTCCATGAAGGAGGCTTTGGTCACTGTGAATCTTTAAAAAAAAAAAAAAAAAAAAAAAAAAAACTTGTTGGGAAATTATCATCCTGTCCCTAACCAATCCTGTATGGAAAAGGTTACTGAGAAGGAGGTTACGTGCAGCTGTATTTTCATTTGGTGTCACATGTCTTGTTAGATCCATGTCAATCTGGATTTAGCTCAAGGCACAGCATGAAAGCAACACTCATTCAAATAGTTAACGTCCTCCTTTTGGTAAGGGATCAAAGGAAGCATTCAGTTTTGGATTATCCTTGCTCTTTGATAGTGTTTTAACACAATGAATCATGGGATCTTGATCAAATTGGAACGGACCTAGAATGGTTTGCGTTATATCTCTGAGTTTGTACTAATGATGGAGTGCGAAGTTTAAATTCCTCATGCCATTATCACTTGGGCTTAGCTGTACTCTCAGGATTTGATTTTGCCATCCTTGTTTTTTGATGTGTACATGTTGTCTCTAATGAAAGTCATTGCAAGGAGAAGGAGGAGGAGAAGCATTCCTTACTTATCCTAAGCTGATGACATTCAGCTTTGCCCCTCCTCCTGTTTTTCACAGAATGTACCTGATTCTTCATCTATGTAAGACTGCCTAAATTCCATCCTTAAAAACCTAAGCCTGTGGAAATGTTGCTGCATGTCAGCATCAGTCTATGTAACTTTCTTTTGCTATCCCTATTGTTTATGTGTGGATGGAATCAGATGAATTTATTTCCTGCATTCAAGATCTGGGTATTGTGCTTAATGACAGGTTAATGCTTAAGGACTAAGCGTTGCTTGCCATCAGGACATCTTTTTTTTTCATCTGATGAATCCTGCCCACATCAAGTACTGCCTTTTGGATTTTGTGACTGCTGTAAATACACTAGTATTGTCTCACATTAATTGCTATAGTGCACTTTATCTTGGGATTTCAGATGGTGAGTTACACTACCTACAGTTGATATGGAATTCTGCAGCTAGGTTGTTGGCTAGCATACCTCATACATGTTATATCACATCTGTGCTGCAGGCCACCTGGCACACCTTTTCCATGTCATATCACACCTATGCTGCAGGTCCTGTTTTGGCTGCAGTTAAAGCTAGATGTGCATTTAATATCTTTAGTCTCACCTTCCATGTTGTACAAGATCTGTGTCCTGCCTACCAGAAAGAGCTGCTGATGTGTTACTCCCCTGTGAGGCAGCTGAGGTCATCAGGTGCGAGGATGTTTGCTGTCCCATGGGTCTTGATTGAGATACCTAGCAAGATGTCTTTTATCTTGCCCATGTCCTTCAGAATCAGTTACAATCCCTGATTTAGGTGTGCAAGAAGAAATCTTCCTTCTGGATGTCTGTAAGGTTCCATATTTTTAAATAAACCTATGGCAAGATGGGTAGGAGTGTCTACATAAATATCAGAACTTTTAATCGGACTTGGCTTTATTTTATTCTTCTTTTTTTAATTTATTTTACTTCTAATGGTCTTGCTTTTGGTTGTGATTACTTATGGTTATTGCTCTTTTAATTGTGAATACTTTCATTTATTTGGCTTGGCTTGATTGTATTTTTGTTTTTTTACTGTACATCTAATGATCTTGCTTTGGGTTTACATTACTTATGGTTATTGTTCTTTTAATTGTGAATGCTCTTTAAGTGTTATACTTTAAATAAAAAATACCATAGCATAGTAGGTTTTCAACTTATATTAGAGTGTCTTACAGAATACTTCACTGCACTGTGATATAGGGCTATAGACTACAAATTGACTTGGCTGATTTGATCTGATTTATAATTAGTAGCTTATTAATTCAATCAAATTTATTCTTGGTATAAGACATTTGAATGATGCATATTTTTCAAGCCTATCAATCTATTGCATTTTTTTTCAATTCTTTATTTTTTTCTAATTCAACCTGTGGGATAAGTTGCCATTACAAGTCAAGCAAGGTATTGCCTCTTTATGGTTATCAGTGATGACTGGATCGGTAAACATAAATCGTTTGATTTGGGAGGTGAGGACTGTTAACTACTTATAAAGGGTGGTAAGAACTTTTAAGTGCATGTACGTAAAGGTGTATATGGCTAGGCTGTTATGGTCCCTGGGATCAATTGTCTAGTATTGTTGTGCTGAAATGAATAAGGCAGAAAAGTGACTATTCTTGGTTCATTTTTCTGGAACATGAATAGAACAACGAGGGGTATGACTGTCTTCTTCCGGAAGACCTGCATCTGTGAATATGTCTCTAGTATCTGAATAGTGCTAGTTGTGAACTGACTGCTTCAGAAACCACTTCATCAGAGAGATAGTGGGCATATTACGCTTATATCCCAGTAAGGAATTTCTTTCATCTAATCATAATTACCTTTTAATTTGTGTCATGTCAAGGATTTGCTTAGCAATTCAAGAACAACATTTGAATAGCTTAACTAGTTAAAAGTAAATTATATACTTCAAATCCATAATGGAGTAGAATAGAATTTAAAAAAAAGTAGAAGAAAATGAAAATGTTTGGGACTGAGCAATGAGGCATGAAAAGATTAGCACAGGTTGAACAAGAACAATGGAAGACAGGTTTGTGTAGGGCTCAGAATGAGCAGCAGCCTTTTGGTAAGGCAGATCTATGCAGTAGAACATCCAGTGTCTGCAAATGAATGGGATAGCTTAATGGCAGAATCTAGAAACTAGGTATTGTGGTGGGCTAGCTAGTCAGGCAAGAAAGAACAAACTGAAACCAGTGAGATCATGCAACAGGAGGCCACCAGATATGAAGAAAGGGGAAAATACATGCAGAAAAACAAAGAACAGGAGGATGTAGGAAGTGGGTGTCAGAGGTGTACAGTATACGCAATTAGGATGAGCTACAGTAAGCTGAAAAGCATAAGTAAGATATGAAGTCACAAAAGGGAAGACAAAGAAAAGGACATCAGGGTGGAAGGACAAATGCAAAGAGCAGTAACATAGTGGTGACTAAGCCAGACTTAGTCATACAGGAACTATCACAGCAAGGAGAGCAGCAGGAAAGTCATCAGAGAGGAACACTCAGAAAGATGGCAGAGAGCAAAAGTGACAGAGCAGTGAAGAACTCTTCCAATATAACCACATGGAAGATGAATGAATTAAATGCAGCACAGGAAGGAGGAAACCAGCATATTTGTTTGTTTTATTTAATTGTATTTTACTTCAGTATGTTAAGCATAGTAGAACACTAATCTCCACGTACCTTTTTTGGGCTCTGGCATGGAGTACAAAAGCTAAGCATGTATTTCCAAAGCAGAAAAAGAAAAACAAATGTTGAGATGATATATTAACATAGATGTATAGCTGCAACAATTAAAGACTACATGTACATATAACAAGGTAATGAGACAAAATAAACACAAATGTCCAAATGCCCACAACACATAAAACCACATCTCATTGTGTGTCAGCTCTCAAACTCATAAGGCTTAACACCACACAGCTTAACTCATTCACACCAATGGAACTCAGGAAGTTTGCACTGTAACTTCTAATGAGTGGAGCCTAAGCCTTTTCACAGAACCAAATTATGTCCTCACATTTCAAACAAATGTTCATATTTCTGGAACCATACGGGTTATGAAAGAAGTATAAATGGTAAACTCTTCAGCACAAACTATCTTTATAGTGGTAATTTCCTTTAGGCTCTAGATCCTAAACTGAATTTTATAAGTCACAGTAAACACAGTAACTATTAACATTTGTAATATTTTGTAAACAACTTACAATATCTCAGCAACCGCTCAAGTATATAATATCTCAGCAACCACTCAGGTTACACACATACTGTCAGCAGCATTTTAGTCATCTAGCTGAGAGGTTTCGTATAAAGCTAAGGCATTCTGGCTGTGCTACTTGGTTGTTGAGATATTTAGAAAAAATTAAAAATTGTATCTATATAAATTAATATCATAAAAAACAACAGTTAATATCTATTTACCTGCACTAGACATACGTCAAATATTAATACAGTTGAGTTTGCCATTGTGTAAGCGTTAAGATGAAATATTTTAAAACCTTGCACATGGCATAATTTTGAAATTTTTCATGCAAATATGAACAAGCAATATTTGACGCCTAGAGGTGTCAGTGAAAGTTAACTGTAGATGCACCTGGAGGCGTCACTCGGATGTAATAAGTTAATAGTTTGATCATAGGAGACTCCATTGTGAGACAAACTGATGTCCCTCTCACCATGCTGAATAAGGAGAAGGTTACAGTTAGTTGTCTGTCAGGGGCCAGGATTTGCCAGATCATGCAAACACTCATATCACTCAAACCCCAACTACTGGTATGACTCAGTCATAGTCCATGTGGGTGTAAATGACCTGTGACATACCTCCCTAGACTATATGAAGAGATACACGATTGAATACTCAGAATATGTGTCAGAGGCAGGTATGAGCCTAGCACTGAGCATCATTCTACCATCTCCAAGGATGACGCCACAATACCAACAGAAAACAATTGAATTTAATAATTGGCTTAGCTACTAGTCTCATTCCAAAAGGATACAATATTTGTCAGCCTAGGAGAACATGATTAACAGGCCATGATGACTTGCCAGGGATGGTCTTCACCTGTCACCACCAGGCTTTTGGATATCAGCCAGAACATTATCCACCCCACAGTGCCTTTTTTAGGCATTGCCAAAGGGGCAAACTATCCAACATAGCAAAATCTAGACAGGATAAGCTAAAGGTATTACAGCTCAATGTTAGGAGTCTCAACAACAAACTACACTCCATGGAAGCACTCCTTACCCTGGAGAATGGTGATGTCTGTCCAGTTACCAAAACATGGTTCAAAGCCACAGAAAACACACCAGCAGTGCATGGCTATAATGCCGTTCACATATTCTGATCATCCACTGCACATGAAAAGGCAAAAGGTGGACGTGTGTCCATCAACATAAAGGATAAGCACACCTCAAGACTGGTCAAACAATATGACATGCTTGAGCTACTCCATGTTCAACTAACCATTGGAAAAATCCATTATCATATCCTTGCTAGCTACAGGTCCCCCACCATGGATCAGGAATCCCATATATCATACCTGAATTTACTAGAATCTCTTGCCATTCAGTCCAGTACCATACTCATGGGTGGTTTTAACTACCCAATCATTAACTGGGAAGCATACATAACCACTAACATACAGGCTCAAAGATCTCTACACTTTGTCAGCGCAAATGCCCTGGAGCAGCTATTCTGTACTCCCACTAGAGATACAAATATCTTAGAGCTGGTAGTCAGAAATGTGAGAGAGTGCCCCCCCCCCCTTCCAAGTGTGATGTCCTCACTGGTTAGATCAGATCACAAAACTGTCTCCGTTGAAATAAATATAAAACTGAAACACTCACCTAACCCCAAAACCTTTAAGAACTTTTCTAAAGCAAATTACTTCTTATTAAGTGATGGCATAGTTAGTTTCCAAGCACCACCAAACCCAGAAAACATAGAAGCCTATGTGGAGGACTGCAAAAAAGCCCAGTAAAGCCATATAGACAACTGCATAGAAAATGCAGTATCAGACAAAAATAAGTCTAGTACAAACCACAGAAACAAGCCACCCTGGTGGACCCCTAGTATAAATAGATTGTACAACAAAAGAAAGAAAATCCTGTCTAAAAGTAAGAGAGAGAATGTGCACAACAGAGCAAAAACTCCTTCAATAAAAAACAAATCACGGAACTAGTCAAATCCTCTAAAGCACATTTTGAGACAAAAATAGCCTCCCAAGTTAAGGATAACCATAAGACATTTTCAGTTATGTCAGCAATCTTAAGGGCAACACCCAATGATGTGCACAATTAGTTGTTGATGGCATCACCTATATACAGCCAGAAGATGTAGCAAATCTGGTAGCTGATAAATTCAGCTCAAATTTCACCTCCCCATCACATACAGTTACCCCTGAAGAAATACCCTCCGCCGTTCTCAGTTACCACCAAAGAACAGGTCAACACTTCACTCTCTAAAGCTAAAAACATGGCTTTGATGGATCCTGACACTATCCCATGGCCATGATGCCTCTTAAATAGTTTGAAACAGGACCTATCAGGCCCGTTAAGATATATAGATGCAACCACAGCCCCCAGAATGGCTTTGTTCTTGTGGAATGGAGGACAGCAAAAGTCATCTCTATGCATGAAGGGGGACCATCAACAGACCCAAGAAGTTAAGACCCATAAGTTTGACTAGTCCTATATGCAAGGGCATGGAAAGAATAATCATTGACATAAATAACAACATAGGAAACCTGCAAACACTGGTCTCAACCCTGTTAGGCTCTGTCAAGGGTAGGTCATGCCTGCTCAATCTGGTGGACTTCTTTGAAAAAGTCACTAGGACCATGGATGAGGGTAAAACAGTGCAAATTTCCTACTTTAACCTAGCAAAGGCATTTGACACAGTTCCCCCATTTGGGTATTATAGACACACTCAAATAAACTGTTCATAAAAACCTACATCACTGGATGGATAGCCAAATGGCTCAAGAATAGGACACATGTGGGACTTATAAGATGGCTGCACATTGGGTAACAGCTTATTTCTAGGTTTCCCAGTGTGAAAACAGAAACTTACCAAAGAAGGCCAGTAGACTTGTGTTTATGGGTAAATTTCAGTAACTGGCTAGTAAGTGCACTGTCTGGATGCCAGGAATAAAGAAATACAGAACACCTGGCAAAAAATCAGCTACAAAAAGTGACGAAGAAACACTGATTGGGGAAAGTTTTGCACCTGTTCAGCAAAAAGCAATGCAACCATCAGGCATGACTTCCAGTAACCTACAGGAAGATATAAGACAAGTACATACAGACCGGGTTAAAATAAAGAAAACACTGATAGAGTATATCAACACAAACACTAAAAGGCTGGAAAAATGGAAGAAGCTTTAAACAGATATTCAGATGAGATGTTAAAACTGCAAAAATCAGAGGTTGAAATAAAGAAAAAGCTGGCTGAATATGAGACTGTTCTGGAAAAGATGTTTCAAAAAATAATAGAATTAGAACACAGAGCATGTAGAAAACTTGAGATATTCAGCTATACCAGAGAAGCTGGAAGAAACAAACACCAATAATTCTATGGAAGCACGAATAAGCAACTGGACTGGAATTCCATAGCAGCAGTTGTTAGTTGAAAGGACACATTGTATGTATGCTCCAAACTTGGCTATGAGAAAGCAACCCAGACCTTTTAATAGTAAATATGTAATCCTACCAGCAAAAGGAGTTGATTCTGACAGAATTGTAGCCAAAGGACAAAATATTAAAAATGGGGAGGCAGTAGAATGTTTGTGGAGAATGATTGCTCATTGTACACAAGGCAGAAAAGGAGCAAATTTATTTCACTATTCGGGAAATGTCAAGATGTAGGTGTGAGATTCAAACTTTTATACCCAGCTGTCTTCAAGGTATTCCTCCCTGGAGGGACAAAATCATTTTTGATGAAGTATGTGCAAAGGAGGAAATGCAGAAGTTTGTCCAACAAAAAGTAAGCTGTGGAACAGAAGGAGATTCTGCTTCTTGTTCTTCTGGTAATAAAGATGACAGAGGGTCAGTACCTGTGAAAAATTTTCAAATTTTTCAACGAAAAATGATGGAGTAAAGGAAGGGAGCATGAAGAGTTGACTAGTAGAATTGAGGGTACTTTTGGAAATAAAGCAGAGACTGGATTTTGAAAATGAACAGTAAGAAAACAAGTGACTTATTATGGGACTACACAGCAATAATTATATTTGTGAAATATGACAGCAAGAAAATCTGGAAATATTGGACTTTTTCACAATTTGTTGGATTTGTGGGGGACTCTAAAGCATATGCTCTACTTCATGTCATTAATGTTCAGAAAAGTGCTTTGGGGAGGGGAAGAGGAGGGAGAAAGTTAACTATAAGTAAAGATTTTTATCTTAAATAGTACCAACATTGTGGCATGTAGTTTTTTTTACAGGTTATAAAGTAAAGTTGTTTTCCATTTATTTTTAAATGTAATGGAGATTGTAAACAGGTGCTGCTGCTCTTTTTTTTCTTTCTCTCTTCTCTCTATTTTCTTGTTCAGTTTTAAGAAATGTAGCACTGCAATGTATAAAAAAAAGCCTGGTTAAAAAGCATGATAAAAGAAAAATGAATGTGCTTTTTCTCATTCTTGCATGGGGAAATGATTGGATAAAAGACCTTAGACTGATTTAGTAACATGTTTTAAGAGAGAGCAATTAAATGAAAAAGAACATTGAAGATTATGAAGCTTTTTTCTAGCAAATACATGAATGTTCAATAACAATTCTGCAGCTGTTTTTTATGTTTCCATGGAAACAATCTTTGAAACAGAAACTGACTGCCTGGTTCTCATGTCTCCATTGAGACAATTTGATAAAAGAAACTGGCTACAGTCTGGTGAAGAGTGATTGGCTGAGTGAAAAAAAAAAGAAAAGACAAATTGGCTAGGATATAATGTTCTCTGAAAGCATTCATGGGCTTTTCCAAGGTAGTTAATGTTCTCTGAAAACATTCATGGTTTTCCGATAAGACAAAACGCATCAGCACTTAGTAGAAGCACAAGCTGTGCCATGCAAATCAGCATGGATGCCCTTACTTTTAGGTTAACTCAAGTTTGTGAGTGTAGCTGTCAGTTTGGGACTTTTGTTCTTATTAGGAGGGTAAACCTTCAATACTTGAAGGTGTACATAGTTGTATGTGTTAGTATTAAGTTAATAGGTTTTAGGGGGATATTGGGGGTGTCTTTGTTTTTTGTTTGAGAGCTTTCAGTAAAGTAAACATTTTATAAGATGTGACACAGGCTCAAATGTATATGACAAAAAACAACTGTATAAAAGTTCAGCCTGCCAAACAGTGTATGCATGTAACACAAAAGCTGAAACTAGAAATTTAGCAAGAAATAAAAAAGTGGGACTAATAACTTTTTAATACAATGCTGCTTCCTTTAACATCATTAAATGCAAATGGCCTCACAGATAAATACAAACAAGAAGGAGTAGTGAACTATATTAAAAATATAGAATGCAAATAATTATGTTACAGGAGACACACTTGGAAAGAACTGAACATGTGAATTTGATAAAGAAAGGTTTTCAGGAATGTTATTCAGCGGAATACCTGGGACAAAGAAAAAGAGGCGTACTTATATCAATTGCAAGAGGAGCTCCAATAGTGATAGAATAAGATAAAAAAATAATAATAGCAGATTTGTAGTTCTAAGGGGCTACTGGCAAGGGAGGAAGATTATATTGGCATGTATTTTCATTCCACCTAAAATTGCTATAATGGAGCTTAAGAAAATTCTTGGAGAAATAATCAGTTTTCAGCAAGGAGTATTACTTACAGGTGGGGACAGGAATTTGATTTGCAGCAGTGAAGATGTGTCTGAGGGCCCAGAAGGGAAAATATAACAAAGGAGGGTAGATTTTTGAAGAAATCTATGAAAATATTTCACATGGAAGATGTGAATTCAATAATAGGAGTTCAGAGTGAATTTACATATTATTCCCCAAGATATAAAAACTGGGCTAGGCTAGACAGAATTTATATTTCACAGGAACATGTGCATTTAATTGAAGATATTGATACCCACCCAATAACTATTTGCCACCTATTTGTTAAGGAATGGGTAGTGGCGATTATTCAGGAGCTGTTAAAGAGGATAGAAATTTCTTCTGAAAATATAGCTAGGGAGTGTGATAAAATTAAGGTAAAGTTTAAAAATAGGGTGAAAATAAAAGAAAGGGAGCTATGGTTAAGAAGTAACAAGAATTATTTAGAGGGACTGACAAATGTTAAATTATTGCACAATAGGGGGAATCTCAGAGAACAAGAAGAGAATCAGCTGTAGAATACTAGGCATAAAATAGGGGATTACCTAGAATATGCATGAGCTTAGAAAAATTGTTGTTAAGCAACTGTCTTTTGATAATAACGCTAGAGCACAAAAACTTTTTGCACAATGATCAGGCAACAGAAAGTAGAAAGGGCTGTCACCAAACACAGAGAGCCTATAACAAAGAGGGTAACAAGAGATCCTGTAAAGGTATTAGAAATATTTTGGAAATTCTTTGAAAGTCTCTATATAGCAGAAAAATATGAAAATCAAGAAAAGATACAGATGAAAATGTTTATGGAGGAATTAAATATGCCAAGGTTAGAGGTAGATGAGACTCAATTACTAACACTTGGGCTAGGAAGAGATGAGATAAACATTGTAATATATAACCAATCTACAGGAAAGTCCCCAGGAATAGATGGCATTGCTGTGGAAGTTTGGAAGCTAGGAGGAATAAAAAATAATAAAGATCTGGAAAGTTTTATTTAACAGTATCTTAAGAGGAGAAGTACCACTGTCCTGGAAGAAAGCAGTGGTAGCTGTAATACCTAAAGAGTGTAAGGATCCATCAAATCTAATTTCATACAGGCCCATTTCAATACTAAACCATGATTCTAAAGTGTTCATGTATATAATGGCTAAAAGAATGGCAAAAGTAATGCCAAAACTTATACATATGGATCAATGGCAAAAGCAATGCCAAAAGTGAAACATATGGATCAATGTGGTTTTGTGGAGGGGAGGCAAATATTTTACAACATTAACAGATGATCCAGAGGGAAGCAGAATATAAGAAGATACCATTGTTGTTGGTGGGTCTTGATGCAGAGAAAGCATTTGACAGAGTAAGCTGGGAGTTTATGAGTAGGGCAATGGAAGCATTTGCAATTCCTGAAAAAAAATGATTAGGAGAATATATGAGGGATCAGGGGCAAAAAATTAAAGTGGGTGGGGTCATCTATGATAATTTCTGCTTCAGCAGAGGAACCAGTCAGGAGTGTCCCCTTTCCCCTTTATTATTTCCATTATATTTGGAACCATTACCAAAGAAAGTATGGGACTCAGAAATTCAAGGATATAATTGGTATGGTAGTCAAAAAAGGTGTCTTTATTTACAGATGATATTATTTTGTACCTGACAAAACCAGAAAAAGACATTACAGTATTGTGGAGCATTTTGAGACAGTTTCAGATCTTTTCAGAATACAAAATTAATGAAGCTAAAACAAAGGCAATAGTGGTAAATTATGTACCCACACATGAACTGGTTCAGGAATGCTCATATTTATAGGGACAAAATAAAATGAAATATTTAGGAGTATGGATTAAAAATTATTCTAGTGTGGCAGCTAAGGATATGTGGGAAGAGACTAAAAAAAAGATAATACAAAACTGATAAAATGGAAGCTTTGTCATGTAGATATGGAGAGTAAGATGCAAGCAGTTAAAATATTTTTAGTCCCTTTAGTCTTATACATAGGTCAGGCATATTTTTATCAACCGAAGGAGAAGTTGTGGGTAGTAATTAATTAATAAAGAGCTGAAGGACTTTATCTGGGAGGGGAAGATGGCAAGAGTCAAGTGAGATAAGCTGATTCTTCCAATAGAACAGGGCAGATTGTGATTACCCAATTTGAAGGGGCATTTCAGAGCTACAAAGTTAAGGCTCCTATACATAGCACACACAGAAAACTATAATTCAAATTGGAAAGAGATGATGATGGGAGAGACAGGAATTTTGGATGCAGGCCTTTAAGGAGAATAACAATAATCATACAGAATATTATATCCATAAAGTAGCAGAAAGTTTTCTAAGAACTAAACCAACAAGGGAATGAAGAAAGAAGATGCTGCCTAATAGGGATGACTGCAATTAGGGATGCAGACAGCAGGCAGAATTTATTGGAGAAAAATGGCAAAGAAACCAAGGAACTGGGAGCAAATAACTAGAAAGGGAAAGATGACAGAATGAGAAGATTCCAAGAATGTATTTGGACTGCAGGTTAGAGATTGCCTTCCCTATCAGGGATTGATATTAGAGTATAGGCAAAGAGAAAGAAATAGGGGGATCCTAAATTAAATACCAGCTCTGGTAGAGTTTTTAATAGAATCTAAAACAGAAGCTGCCGATAAAAAAAGGAATAATTAGTAGAGCATATACAAAATTGTATAACTATACAAATCAATCAGACGAGATTAGAAAGGATTGGGAAGAGAGATTGGATAAGCAACTCACAAACAAACAATGGTAGGATATATGTATGTCTCCCAAATATGCAACAAAATCTAGAAGATTTAGGAGTTTGCCTGGAAATGTTTACATAGATATTTTTATATCCCAAGTAGATTCCAGAGAATATTTCCTGAGGCAGACAGTAAATGTTGGAGGTGTGAAGGGGAAGAAAGAGGTAATTGGGAACATATTTTCTGGGAGTGCGGTGGTTGGCGGACTTCATAGATTCCCTACGGGATGCACTGTTGGAGATGCTGGGTGGGCAGATTGGTCTGATGAGGGAGATGATGCTTCTGAGCTATGATACAGAATTGGAATTGCCTAGACATGGTAAGGCTTTGCTGTGTTTAATAATGGTGGCCCCCAAAAAAGCAGTTAGTCGACAATGGAAATCAAAATCTAAACCAACTATACTGGAAGTAATGAATATATAAAGCAACTGGAATTGAGAGATTTAGAAAAGGGTAGGAGCAAACTGCATAGGAAAAATGGGAATTGTGGGAACGATACATACAAGGGAGGAATGAGGTCTAAAAAGCAGCAGAACTTAAATGAGCTATGTAATGTTTAAGTGAGAAAGATTGGGTAGATTATAAGTGATGTATATGTTTAGCAACTGGGAGTGTGTCAGTATGGTCTGTGATGTAAAATGCTTGCAACTTGGATTGTGTCAGTGTGGTTTGTTTTCATTTACATAAATGTATGATTGCCTATGTAGTAAGTGATGGCTTAATAAAGATGTTTCTTGTTAAAAAATAGGGACAGGAATTGACTAGTTTATGTAATATTGCCTAGGTTATATGATATATAGCAATATATGTGAAGTATAATGTTTGTTATGTTAATAGAGTTTGATTACTTTTAAAAGAATGTAAATTTGCCTATGTCACAAGTGATAATTCAATAAAGGTGTTTGAAAAAAAAAAACAGGACACACATTGCAAGAGCGAGTGAATCCAGATCAGACAAGAGGCCAATTACTAATGGTGTGCCACGGAGCTCTGTGCTGGGACCTCTGCTCGGAATATACTTCTCTGACGTCAGGTCTAATATAGAAGGCCTTATGCTGACTAGGTTTGCTTATGACTGCAAGATGGGGGCAATCATTGAATCCCCCAGTAATGCAGATATCTTTCAGAAGGGCCTGACTCAGACAAATGATTGGTGCCAGAACCATGGCCTCAAACAAAATGCAAAAAAATACATAATTATACCCTTTGGGAACTCAAACACCCCCACAAATTGCGACACTAATAGCACATTCCTAAGAGTGGACTCAGAGGTGAGAGATCTATGTACACCGATAGGCAGTAGTCTGAACTTTGACTGACATGTGTCCACAGTGGTGAGGAAATCTTTCTATGTGGCACAGCTTTTAAGTAAAGGCATGGCATCCAGATCTAAGGTAGCTATAATCCCATTGTACTCAACCCTCAACAGACCAATAATTGAGTACAGTGTACCTTTTGAAATGTCTTTGACTAGGCAATTGCAACAGCTGGAGTGGCCTCAGAGGTTTCTTACAAAAAATACAGGGTATAAACAATATGTCCTATGCAGATAGACGAAAAGCCCAATTCCTTTACCCTGTCTCTTACCAACTATTAAGTGGTGATCCATGCCTAATCTACAAGTCACTCACAAATCCAGCCCTGATGGAACTGTTATGCATTTTCAAGACAAACTGTATAAGGGTCACCCAATCTAGAGATCTAAGCCTGGTCTGTGACACAAGCAAAACATGCTGGAGATACAGATGTGTGTAACAGAGATTACCTTTTCTCTGGAACAGGCTTCCTATTCATATAAAGCAGAGCCCTTCCCTGACCCTCTTCAAACGAAGTTTGGATTAATGAATGGGGAATCGCAAATTCACTCTTGGGGTGGTGTCTATGTGCCTTATGGACAGGGGCAGTCTGTAAAATACTCAAAGGCATAGGCACAAATCTAAGCTATCCTCTAGCGCTTAGGGATCAAAAATCAGGTAAAATTTGGGTAATAGTGGCTGGGCTTGTAAGGACTCTTAAGCCGTTAGCCTAATAATCTTCAATGAACTTATGAACGTATGAGTTAGGGAGAAGTGTAAGTCCTATTTCTTACCTAATTGTAACAACAAGAACTGGAAGAGACATGAGCAGTAGAGGTAGAATGCTATTTACAGTATGTAGTCTTAGAAGGTATAAAGACACTGAGAAGAGCTGAGACTGGTAGAAGTGCAAAGGAAAATGCTACAGATAGTGCAGATAGTAGTATGGAGCAGGAAGAAAAACAGTGTGTGAACAGAGATGAGCATTTTGGAGACAAGAGCCTCAATCACAAAGAAAACTAAGAGTCTAGACAATGAAAGAAAGAGGAGATCAGATTTCAGTGAAACTGGTCTTTGTACTTTGACAAAGTAAGACGCATGATGAGATCAACAAGGTATTCACCAAGCTGGAGGGGTACAATCATATTGTAATGTATTTAGGCATGAACAACCTATCACAGGAGACAGCTCAAGTGATAGCAAGCATAGTAAGGCAACTGGGAAAGATATGTCTTGGGGAGGCTGGAGGAAGCATTCTCATAAGCACAAAGGTGTGAGAATCAGGAAACATAATGAACAACTGAGAAAGCTGACAAAAGATCTTATGACCTGTTGAGGGGAGGCAAAACATCTAGCAGATAGCCCAGCTGTATGTACTTATTTTACTGCCTGCACCTTAACAAAGTCGTTTTTGTGTTTAAATTACCTGTTTAACTGTTGTAGGCTACACACTCAAGTGTGATAGCCATTTCTGTGCATTTAAAGTGTTTTTTTGATTGTATCTGCTTTATTTTCTGAAGACAAAATATATATTTACTTGTTCTCCCACCTTTCTAAGCTAGTATAGTCCAGTTTTCAGGTTAGTGCTGAATTCAGGGCTGTGTTACAAGTTTCTGTGTTTGCCCATACCTTACTTGGATAGAAGGAAGTTTCTCTGTTCACTGTGAGAGAGGGAGCTTTGAGCAGCCTATCTGTCCCTGGAGGAGTGGTTTCAGCCCAGAAACTAGTAGTTTATTGGCCAATTTGGGCTAATTTCTATCTCTTTCATTTCCATGCTATAAAACCCATATTTGCTAGGTTTTTGTGCTAGGATACAGCTCAGCAAGCTCCTGCCTGGTGCCCTGCAGAGTTCTACAGCAGCAAAAAGACAAAAAGAGAGACTTTGGAGAGATTAAGTATCATTTTTCTGCATTTTCTTGCTGCCTTTAGCTAATTCCACCTAAAAACGCCAATTTTCTAGAGTTTCTGTGATTTAAAAAGCTTGTTTCAGCTACATATTGTACTTATTTTACTGCCTGCACTTTAACAAAGTCATTTTTGTGTTTAAATTACCTGTTTAACTGTTGTAGGCTACACACTCAAGTGTGATAGCCATTTCTGTGCATTTAAAGTGTTTTTTTTACTGTACCTGCTTTATTTTGTGAAGAAAACAAAAAATACTTATTTTCCCACCTTTCTAAGCAAGTATAGTCCAGTTTTCAGGTTAGTGCTGAATTCAGGGCTGTGCTACAAGTTTCTGTGTTTGCCCATACCTTACTTGGATAGAAGGAAGTTTCTCTGTTCACTGTGAGAGAGGGAGCTTTGAGCAGCCTATCTGTCCCTGGAGGAGTGGTTTCAGCCCAGAAATTGGTAGTTTATTGGCCATTTTGGTTAGCTAGGGTATAACTATTCCCGGCTCCACAAAGCCTACTCTTCAATTTTTCCCTTGGAACTAGACAAACTTTCAACTTAAGCACTCAAACCATTAACTTCTTATACCGGTACTTGCTCAAAACTCATAGCAAGCACTAATAAACCTTTAGCACTAGACCCCCCTATACTGTAGAGAAGAACAAGGCTCTCTATTCAACCTTACCAGCCAATCAGTAAAACAGTTCACTGTACCTATCCAGGCATGTCCAAAGGGCAGTTTCAGGTGTACTCTCCAGTCCAACTGGTGAATCTGTGCATTTTGAGGCAATGTTACAATTGCCTCATGTACACAGCCAACCCTCTCCTCCTTCCACCAAACACTAATACATACGAGAGATGCAATTATACAGCCAAACTGGAGGCTAAGCTCTCTCAACCCAAGACTGGACCAGGCAGTCAAGAGGAGAAGGGAATTACTTCCAGCACACCACCAGTCTCACATAGACCAATGAAACCAGCACCGGCAAAAAACACACATAAATACATGAAAGCATACTCAGAAGCTCTAAATAAAAATCTGCAGAAGCAACAGAGACCTCCAAAGCAGACATCCAAGCAACCTCCACCCCCCAACATAAACCATGAAACACATACTTCACAAAGCCAGTGTGCCACACAATCACAGCCCTTAAGGCAAAATAACATACCCAACACACTAGTAATAGGTGACTCTATAGTCAAGAACACTGGCATCCCACTCACTAGGCTGAACAAGGAGAAGGTTACTGTTAGCTGCCTGTCGGGTGCCAGGATCTGCCACATAACACAAGCACTCAGGTTACTCCAGAACAAGTACAAATATGACTCTGTCATTGTCCATGTTGGTGTGAATGACCTGAGCCGTACCTCCCTGGACTACATGAAAAGAGACATGGAGGAGCTCTCTGATCACATAGCCCAGGCCGGTATGACCCTGAGAGTATCCTGCCCTCACCAAGAATGATACTACAGTATAGAGAAAAAATGATCAATTTCAACACTTGGCTAAGATTTTGGTGTCATTCAAAGGGGATCCAGTGTCTTTCAGCCTGGGATGACATGCTCGACAAGCCACACTGTTTCGCTAGAGACGGCTTTCACCTGACACCCTTTGGCTTTTGGATACTGGCCAAGGCTCTTGCCACCCCCATAGTGCCTTTTTTAGGCAAGGCTCAAAAGACAAACCCACCGCTGTAAATAGCACAAATAACAAAAAACTGAGGGTAATGCTACTCAATGCCAGATGTCTCAACCTCAAAATGCAGACACTCGAGGCACTCCTCAGTATGGAGAAAATTGATATATGTGCAGTAACAGCAACCTGGTTTAAGGCTCCAGAGAGCACCCCAGCACTACCAGGCTACAACTCATACCATACATTTCGGCCACAAAACCCGGAACGAAATACAAAAGGTGGGGGAATATCCATATTCATCAAGGATACCCACACCTCCAGGTTAGTGGCACAGCACGATGCTTCAGAAATCATCCACGTGCAACTAACAATGGGCAAAACTGCTATTCAAATTATAGCTTGCTACAGATCGCCCACCATGTCCCAGGACCCCCACTCCACATTCCTGGAAAATCTGGGAAACATAAAGGTCCTACCAAACACCCTGATATTGGGTGATTTCAATTACCCAAACATTAACTGGGAGAACTACTCAAGTATAAACTCCCTTGCCCAACATTTCCTAGAATTTATAAACTCAAATGCCCTGGATCAACTGGTCAACACCCCCATCAGAGGTGACAACATATTGGACCTGGTCATCACCAGCATGGGCAACAGATGTTCCAGACCGGAGGTCAACCCCTCGCTGGTTAGATCTGACCATAAACTAATCACTCTGGATACCCACATTCTGCCACCACCCCCGGTCAAAGAAACCACAGTGAAAAACTTTTCAAAATCAAACTTCACGTTACTTAAGACCGAGGTGGGAAGTTTCAAAGCTCCCATGCTAAAGGATAATGCTGTCCAAGCTGCAAAATCCTTTACTAATGCACTCTATGGGCACCTACAAGAATGCATGGATCGTGCTATCCCAAACAAAACCAAGACTCACTCCTCCAAGAAAAGGAAACCAGTCTGGTGGATCCCTGCCATAAACAAGTGATACAATAGAAGGAGGAAACTAGTACAGAAAATAGTAAAATCCCAAGAAGGGAAGACATCCCTGATCAGTATCAGCAAGAAACTATGTTCCCTCATAAAATCATCCAAGGCTAGCTTCTAAAGAAAAATTGCCATGGACTCCAAAGATAACCACAAGGCATTCTTTAGCTATGTCAAGAATCTAAGTGGCAGCGGTCAGATCTGCTCGGAGTTTGTGCAGAATGGCACAAAATACACCGAACTGATCACCCCCTCTCACCCCCAAAAGGGCCCATAACTATACCAGAAGAATGTAGTGCTCCTGAAATCACAGACACTCAGGTTAAAACAGCCCTCTCCAAAGCCAAAAACACAGCATCAATGGGACCGGACTGTGTCCCAGGCTGCATCCTACACGAGCTCAAAGATGAACTAACCCTTCACCTAAACACACTGTTTAAACTCAGCCTCTGCACAGGCTAAGTGCCCACAGAGTGGCTCACAGCAACGGTTATTTCACTCCACAAAGGAGGAGCCACAATGGACCCCAGGAACTATTGCCCTATAAGCCTGACTAGCTTGGTCTGCAAAGCTATGGAGTGCATCATCATGGATCTCATTAACAGAGACATTGGAAACCTTCAAACACTGGACCCTTTCCAGTTCGGCTTTGTTAAGGGCAGATCATGCCTCCTAAACCTGGTGGACTTCTTTGAGACAGTTACCAAGGCTATAGATGAGGGAAAGGTGGTCCACACAGCCTACCTAGACCTTGCAAAGGCCTTTGACACCATTCCCCACTCAGGTATTATAGACAAGCTCACCAGCCTGAACATAAACCCCTACATCATGAGATGGGTTGCCAACTGGTTCATGGACAGAACCCACATGGTAAGAGTTGTGGCAGCTAGGTCTAACTCTAAACCGGTTACAAGTGGAGTTCCCCAGGGCTCAGTACTAGGACCCCTCCTGTTCGGCATATACTTCTCAGAAGTACAGACAAGCACAGGAAGACTATGGCTGACTAAGTTCGCAGATGACTGCAAACTGGGGGCTATTATTGACTCTCCGGCTGACACAGACATCCTCCAAAAGGGTTTCACTGAGACAGATACCTGGTATCAAAACCATGGCCTCAAGCTAAATGCCAAAAAGTGCATAGTCATCCCCTTTGGAAAAAATAAAGTAACCACAAACTACCACATAGGTGGTAGCCCCCTAAATACAGAAGACATAATAAGGGATCTGGGGACCCAAGTAGATAGTAACCTCTCCTTTGATAATCACATTGCCAAAGTGGTTAGAAAATCCTTCTATGTGGCCCACCTAATCACAAAAGGGCTTGCATCCAGATCAAAAGAGGTCATTGGGCCCTTCTATGCATCACTCATCAGACCCATCATAGAGTACAATGCCCCATTTGGGATGTACCTTACAAGACACCTGCAACAACTGGAAAGACCAGAGAAGTACCTCACCAAGAGGATCACTGGCCTCAAGCAGATGCCTTATGCAGCTCGACTGAAGAAACTGTACTCAGTTGCATACCATCTATGCAGCTCGACTGAAGAAACTCCAGCTGTACTCGGTTGCATACCACCTACTCAGAGGTGATCTCTGCCTGACATACAAGGCCATGTCCAACCCAGAATTGATGGACATGCTCCACCTAAAGAAAACCATATCCCCTCGAGCCACACACTCCAGGAATCTAAACCTCACCACAACAATAGATAGGACGTGCTGGAGGGATAGATTCCTGTCCCAGAGACTTCCCATGCTCTGGAACAAGATTCCAATCTACATTAGGCAGAGCTCCTCACTAACCCTCTTCAAGAGAAACCTTGACAAGTGGATGGGAAACATAAAGTTTACCCCAGGGATCACTTCAATGGGTCTGCTGGACAGAGGCACAGGGAACTAATCTAAGGGAGCAGCGAAAGCCAACACATTCTGGCTAGGCTTATAAATGCCTTCAGGCAGATAGCCTAGTACCTACCTATGAATCTATGTAAGTGATAGGCTCCATGTTAACTCAGAAGGGTAAGTGGAGTTTAGCATTGCATTAGAAATGTACATCTCAGCTCTCTCACCTTTAAAATAAGATGGTAAGAAGAAGCACTAGATGGGATATTCAGACAGTAGTCAGAAGTTAAAAACAGATTCAGAACAAAGAAGCGGAACAAAAATGTGTGATTAGACATGTGGATGAATATTATTACTCTGCAGTGCAAGAATTCAGGGGAAGCTGCAAGCAGTGATGCAGGCCAGGAGGGTAGATATTGCTGGCATCCCAGAAACATGGATTTGTGGCAAGAAGGCTATAACATGGAAGTGCCTGATTATAGCTGTTCAGGGATAACAAAGAGAGGTGGAATAGCAAATCATCATTTAGAACTGCATACAAAATGTGAGGTCAGAAAGGCGAAAGAATCCCAGATCAAGAATATGGCAAGGGAAGAGGCAGGATCAGAACCTAAGTTTATGTTAAGTGTCATCAGTTAACTAGACAGAGTGGGAAGTGTTGTTGAAATGATACAATGTATCATTCCTAGGACACATCAAAGGAGGAAAGACTGGAGGATATAATAAAGGAGTAGGTCACAAAAAAGACGTTGAAATTCACTAGACATGTAAATCTTCAAGAAGCAGGAGATTTTAAGATTCTTTTAATAATAAAGTAGAAAATGTTAACTCTAAGGGGCCTAAATATTCACTTTGATTAAAAGCTATTAACTTAAATAATATTTGTTGGTTATAAGTTTGTCTTAGTAGTTCAATATGTACGTAGTTAGGGTAGGAGAAAGCTTTGATGTTTTTATTTTCCACAAATTACTTTTACTGATTGATGTAAATGAAACATTGATTTAATGACTCATGTTTTAAGATGTTGAGTTTCTTGCTCTATAATCTCTTGAAGGAATTTACCACTGCATGGAGGTTTCATGAAAGTCCAAGTTATGGCAATGATAACAAACTGTGATCATGCCACCATGTATTATAGAATGGAGGAAGACTGTGGTGTGGGATTTTAAGACAGTAGATTAAGTTGTGCTAAAGGACAAGGTCAAGGATAAGTTAGAAGACTAGGAGCAAACTGTGGAAGTAATCAAGCTATGAGAAGAGGTTAGGGATGGAGTACGCTTTAGATATGAAGGAGGAAAACAGGTAAAATGTGAAAAAGAGAGAGAAGACTGATAGAAATACTGGGAATTGAATGCTACCAATCAGAGTAATGTGTAGGACCTAGAAGAGGTTTAATGTAGCATGAGAAAGTCAAGGAAGCACACTACGAAGAGTATATATTAGCAGACAAGTAACAACGATGTCATGGCAGCAAGGAAGAAAGTAGGAAACCCAGTTTTTTAACTACAAAGCAGAAAGAAGAAAATAATCCAGAAAACCACAGGTTTGTTAGCATAATAGCATAAATATGAGATGTCATAAAAAGAATCCTGAGGGGAAGGCTGGGAGTAGTTCTAGAGGACAACAATCTCTAGGAAAGCAGCCAACATCATGTTATGGCCAATAGGAACTCTTCTCTAGAAAAGCAGCCAATCCTTGTTCATGGCCAAAAGGAACTCTAAGTCAAATGGCTTTGTTTTATGATTGGATTCCAGGTAAGCCTGACAGGGCAGTACAAGTAGACATGGTCTATCTGGACTTCAGCAAGGTCTTTGACATAGTCCCATGCAAAGGGCCAGTAGGAAGACTAGATAGGTTGTTGTTAGATGCAAGACTGAGAAATTGGATGGCTACATGCTGGAATAATATGTCACAGAGTGTTATTTTGAAAGGGATGATTTCAAGAATTTAAACAGAGAAGTTGAGCACTGCAGTGCTCTCTCTTCAATCAAGGTCTCTTCATAGAACATGCCTCAGACACATTTTAGGAAATGCAGAACAGACTCAACCTCCTCAATGATGTCACAAACATAAGTGCAGCAGTAAAGGATCAGGAAAAAGTCTAGAGAAGGATTTGGAAAGGTTGACCCAGTCAGCAGAAAGGTGGCAGCAGAGTGCTCAGTGTAACTGCACCTGGGTTACAACATCCCAGGTGGGAAGTATCAGCTGGTGGCAAGGAAATTATGCTGTAGAACAGGAAGAGGATCTGGGGTGTTGCACACACTAGAGGTGGACCACCACAGAAGAATGAGGGGCACTGGAGTATGTTCTTAAGGGATAGATTACAGTAACAAAGGAACAATGTATTTTCTATACAGGCCCTTTGTCATTCCACACAATGAGTACTTCATAGAATCCAAAGAGAGGGATGTCAGGCTAATGGAAGGAATCCACTAGAAATTTACCAGAAAGCCCTGTAGAAGAGAAGAGGTATGAACAGAAGCTATAGGTACTAGAACCCTTCTCCCTTGAAAACAGAATATATGGGGGATATGACATTTGTCTATAAAATTATGTCAGGGAGTTGTTGAGGTCATTCTGAAGGGCAGAAGGAAAAGAGGGAGCCAATGCAGAAAATTGTTGAGCTAACTCCTCCATGGATTTTTGGAAGTACGTCTTCATAGTGAGGGTTGCATATAATGAACAATTGGAATAAATGCTGGAGACATAATCCACAGTGGAATTCAAGTTGGCAAGAGACAGTTGGAGTAAAGGTGATGGGTAAGGTAAGGATGGAAGAGAGAATGTTAAATGTACTTACAGGGTAGAATACATAAATGCACTGTATGCTTCTGACATTAGTCATATCTAAAATAATGTAATGAAATAGCAGCACTAGCTATAGTTTTTTAAAAAATAAATGTGTGTTAAAACAAAAAAGCATTCTAATAAAGCAAGTAAATACTATAGGAAAACACATTCAGCCAGATTCAATAAACCCTACATGGTACGCACTGTTTTGGATTCAATAAGCAGCTATACATGGTGTGCAGAGCCAAGCAAATAAGGTAAACACCATGGCATGCTAATTATAGCATAAGTAGCTGAACTGTATGCTAATCAACCAATCCAAGGTGGAGGAGCTTTTCAACAAGCTATAAAGCAATAGTGTAGAGTGAGTACTGGTTTTCCCTGTGAATTCCAAAACCTATTGGAATACAGCCACGGAAAGGAGTCTACATGGAATGTTGGGGCTGCTGTTGCTTTCATTTATGTGTATGTGCAACAGGCAGAAGTCTATGCTGCTGCTGCTGCTAATAGACCATGGCCAAGAAGGAGATGTTTTCATACCCTGTTTAACTTATCACAATCTGCATGACATGGAAATTGTAGAGTGCTACAGGGTGGATAGAAACACACTACAGGAACTCTGCAACCTCTGTTGTCCTTAACTCAGACCCAGGGCAAACCAACGTGCACCCATACCAGTGGCGACAAAGGAATGTGCAGCACTTAGAATTTTAGCTACATGAATCTTTCATAGACCAACAGGGGACATTCTGGGGTTGTCACAGGCATCCGCATTCAGGATCCTCCATCAGTTCCTGAATGCTATGCTCTAACATGCCAGTGATCACATATATTTTCCCTGTACTCCTGAGGACAGGCCACAAATATACAAGAGTTCTACCCTGTAGCACACTACCCTGAAGTACTGGGTGCCATAGACTGTACACATATAGAAATTAAGGCACCACCTGGGGAACAGGGAAGGGTCTACATAAATAGAAAGGGCTTCCCACTCTATTAACTGCCAAGTTGTGTGTAATGCCAAGAGAATCATCTTAAAAATGTGTGAGGCAGTTACTATGACTCACATATCTGACAAACCTCCCAACTGTATCAGATGTTCACTAGGGAGGATAGCCAACAGGGTCATTTACTGGGGGATCCAGGTTATGCACTGGAACCATGGCTGACAACTCCCATCAGATATGCACACACACCCACTGAAGAACGCCATAATGAGGCACATGCTCAAACCAGAAATATAGAGCATGTGTTTAGGCTGCTGAAGTTGTGGTTCCCGTGCCTAGATACATCTGGGGGGGAGCTCTGCAGTACAAGCCATGTACATGTACTGAAATACTTACTGTCAGTACCAGGCTTCACAACATCATCCTGAGAAAACAGCTTATTTTATTTTACTTTATTTATTTATTGCATTTGTTTACCGGGAAAGTCCACTGGGCCTAAAAGAACCCATTTTCAGTGGAGGCCCAGGGAGAAAAGCTCCAACAAGAACATAGATACAGAAAAAAATTAAACATTATTTGGTACAGAAGTAGAAACAGTGTTGCAAATAGTGGTTACAGTAATATATACAGAATATATAGATAAAAGCAGGAATTTAGTTGGTTTGATTACAATAATATATATATATATATATATATATATATATATATATATATATATATATATATATACATAATATATACATAAAAGCAGGAATCTAGTTGGTTTGATTACAGTAATATATACAGAATATATATATATATATATATATATATATATATATATATATATATATATATATATATATATATATATATATATATATAAAACAGCAGGAATTTAGTTGGTTGCCAGATTAATTCAATCAGACAGGAGAGGTATAAACAGAGATATATTAATCAGCATTATTGTACAGTATAAACAGAGATTTATTAATCAACATTATTGTACCATTATCAACATGTGAGGAACAAAATAAATAAATATGGAGAAAGTATCATCAGTCGCCATTAACAAAATGAATTGGAGTTTAGTTATCATATAAGGAGAAGGAACAGGTTAGGTTATAGAGCAGGTACATAGCCAGGATGAATTGAGATGATTTTTCAGTATTTGTTTGAAGTTGGTGGTGCTGTCTGTGTTTCTTATAGAAGGTGCAAGTGAGTTCCACAGTTTGGCGATGGTGAAGGTTTAGAGGAGTTGACCAGCAGATAAGGGGTGCTTTTCTACTTTTAGAAGTAGATGATTTTTAGATCTTAGTTGACTGCTGGGTTGGTATTTGACAAGTAGAGTTGAGAGAGCAGGACAGTCTCTGGGTCTGTAGATTATTTTGTGAGCTGTATTTAGTTGGGTGAAGGAGAGATGGTGGGGGGAGTTCCAGCCATCCTAATTGTTTCAGTGAGTTACAGTGGTGGGATGAGAATTTGGCCTTGGTGGCAAATTTGGCTATTCTGTTGTAATACATATCAAGTCTGGATTTTGTAGAATTTTGGATATTAGCGAAGAGAGGGGGTACCGTAAAGGAGAGAGGGTAATAAAAAGGTAGTGGCAAGGGTTTGTTTAGTAGAGAGGCTAAGAGAGTGTTGGTACAGGTAGAGCATACCAAACTTTTGGTGTGTTTTTTTATGTTATTTTTTATGTGTAGACCAGAGTTAAGGTTTTCATCTATAATAACGCCTAGTAATTTAGTATGTGGGCAACTTCTATAGTGGTATTGTCTTAGGCTTGTATAGTGAAGAGTTGAAGCAGGATCAACAAGGGGAAGGGGCACACATCCCACCACCAGTGGCAAGGTCACCACAGCTACTCACAGGTGAGGAGTCAGAGGGGGAACCAGCAGCTGCTGTGGATGTAGACAGATGTAGGCATGCTCATGCACTTGCATTAGCTAAGAGGTACTGCATAGCACCCTCACTCACCACCTAAGGGGATAAAACCTTCATCCTATGTACATACATACAGTAGCACTGATTCCAGGCAATGCTCATAACCTTTACTTACCCGTGTAATGGCTGTGTACTGCTAGAATTAGACAGAGTCAGCCCTGAACTATAACAGTTGCAACTGCTGGATTTACAAGGTAAGTATTGAACTTGGCGTGTATTGTGTAATAATATGAATGAATGGCATATCCTTGCATGTTATTACTTGGTAATGTAGCAAGTAAAAGGTGGGTGATTTGTACATAAATGACTTTAACATGTGGCAGCAGAGACTTATGTGTTTACATGTTTCCTCTATCAAGTAGTAGACCTCAGGCATCAAAGATTCACACAGTAATACATCTGAAAAGTACTGATGGTCAATGAATGCCCTCAGTTTAGCATTATACGTTTGTACTGGAAAACCATTAAAGAGAGAAATTAGAAAGTGGTGAGACACATTTCAGTTTTAGATTTCTCAACCCTCAGAAGATCATCAACAATACTGATGCAAAGCATGTTTGATTCTATCAACTGTATAACTTTCTAAGACCAAAATATACCAAAGGTACAATTACCAAAACAACATCACAAATGCAGATATACTAAGCACTAACTCAGCTATGCACCCCAAGCATCAGACACAAATGTTCTGTATCCCTGAATCCCAAAGATAAAAAAGAAGGATATGGCACAGTTATCATCACTTATGCAGAGTGCTGTGTGGGGAAGGGCAGGAAGCCTAGGCCGACACAAAAGGTCAGTGAGTGTGTGTGAGTGAGAAAGAGAAGCAGCAGACATTTGGATAAAATAACAAATGGCCAGTGAGGCAAAAATCAGCTTTAAGCTTCATGGCTGAACCATGTAATTGTTGTGTGTGTCTGTATGGGTCCAACATGTGAAATTGGTGTTTGAACGTCTGCATGAACACAGTCAAGCTCTGTTCTAGCTCTGCATCTTGGCATGTCGGACAGGTGTGAGCCATGCATGATAGAGGTGACAGTTCATCACTGTCATACACGACCATGAGAACTGGCTCTGCCAGTAGTTGAACTGGCATGTCCAGCCCACGGTCAGATGCACTGCTGCTACCTGAACATGACTGATGTCTGTTGGATGAGCTCCCCTCACAAGGATGCCCAGGATGACCCCATGGCCTGTTACATCTGGGTGTGGACACCTCAACCATTCAGGGAGCATGGAAGTAGTGCCACTACGGGAGTGTGATCAGGCATGGCCACATCGATTAACAGTGGATGATGTGGCTTACCTACACCCATGAGGATGCCAACCCCCTCCCAGCAGGTGTTCCATCACAGACACTGGCCGTTCCAATATGTCATTCGTTCAATCCACTGAATCGGCAACACAGTGGAGGAAGTCATGCATGTCAGCTTGATCCTCATCTCCAACCCTAAGCATTTCTCAGGAGGACCTATAGGAATGTGCCTGTGCCTCCATGACAACCCTAAACATAAATTGAGTGACATGGGAAGACACACCTGGATCAGGTGGATGATGGACAGCAGGCCTAATCCGAGCACCCCTAACAACCCTCCTGCATGGCACCTTGCCCATACTTTTGCTATGGCAAGAGTCAACAGGCACTGAAGCCACAGTATTCCCTGAATGAATGCCTCACCATCCATCTGTCCAATATCTGAGAGCTCACTGGAATGGGTTGGCGTAGGCCTACTGGTTGTGTCCAACGGAATTACAGGGGATGGCTGAATGTCAACCTTAGTGTCAGATTCAACCTCTGCACCCCCCAACAGTGCCTTTGTTTGCCCACCATCATCATCAGAGTCTGCTGATACTCTGACATCAGGTGGTAAGAGTCCTACACTTCCACTGCCAGGATCACCTGTGATAATAAGCAACAAACACAGGAAAGAAATTAATAGCTACACTACTATAGTCAAATGTGTACTAACAAACTAACAGTGGTGACACTACTACAGGCAGTACAGCAATACATACAACAGTCCTGACACCCACATCACACATATGGATAATATATATATTTCTTTGAACTGCTCATCACTACTGACAAAAAAGATGTTTGTCTTACCAGCTGCAGTTGATGCTATGTTTCCCATGAATGATGGTCCTGGAAGAAGTTAAGCAAAAGGTAAGGACAACATTATCACAATTAACAGTAACACAGGGGATTAAAACTTTTTGTCCTTTATATGTCCATTAATGATACATTTAACAAGAACTTGGTTGACATGTCCAACCTAAGCCCATGTGTAATCAATCAGAATGTGTTGTTAACTATAACAATATACAACTCCCCCCAAAACAAATTTGTTGTTAAACAGAACTTACATATTGCTATCAATATTTTACTATACAAGAGTATTTAACAACTGAGATACATAAGTCTATATGGAAGCTCCTTCTAAGACATATTTGATCTCCCTTTAACAGTTGCACCAGTGTCAATGACATGCTGTTCTGCACTTTCCAGGGAGCTGTCTGGATCATTTGATGTTAATGGTGTCTCTGTAGCACGCCCCCAGTATTGATCCAATTACGGGCCACTGCAGCTGTTCTCATCCATGCAAATTAAATTATGTCAGTGGCTCTATGACACACCTGACCATATGTCCTGCTGTGGTCACCTACTGCATTCATATCAACAACTATCTGCTACCAAATTTGCATTCTGCCTGAGATATCTCCATGTCCCCTCTCAAGCCGAAAGGCACCATGTCACTGAACGGGAGGTTTCAGGGATTGGGATGCCTAGGTGCCATGGTCCTAGGTGTCCTAAAGCACAACAGAAAGATAATACACATAAGTATCACATAACTAAAAGTCCTCTTTCCAGATAACACATAAAATGTAACATTTTACTTTTACCCAAAGGAGAAATATAAAACAGTCAATACATTGAAATATAAAAAAAGGAACTGTGTGGTTGCAACATATTACATTCACACACAAAGTAAGGTTAGATGCAAAACAAGAAAAGTAACAATAGCAGTATATCCTTGTCTGCGCCAAAACAGAAATGCAACTTTGTTCTGCCAAAAGAACAGGCAAATGACACATTTTGCTAACAAACGATCATTGAAATTCTAAAAGTGCTATAAAATTAACTGTCCTTAACACAGGACATTCTGTCTTAAGCTATTGCCAGTCATGTCTACTTGTGATCCCCTAGAGGTGTGTATGGTCCATCCTATAAGGCTAACCCCCCTAGTGCCATTGACAATATAGGACATTTACCATTTCACGGAAATAACAATAGAAGAGTGCACACAGAAAAACAGTTGTAACATTAGCAGTTGTGATGACAGTTAATAAAGCTGTCCATCTGAGAAAGGGAAATGCTCTGACAAACATGCCAATGCCATCTGTACACTTCTAATACAGTCATACAGAAAAAAGTAGCATTTGTTAATGCATACATGTATTAACAGATTTTTCTTAATGATATTTCAGCATATACAGTATATAGCTGAAAAATGCAGGCATACCTTCTCAAGGTCAGCAGTCTTCTGTGCAGATATATCCTAAATAATATCCTTTTCTGTGCTATCCGCACAAACAAGTCTCCTCACCTTCAGGTTCCTAGCTACACCCTTTTTGTAGTGTAGATTCAGGGCTGTGAGCACAGTGGTTAGGCAAATGAGGCGTGAACTCATTAGAACTGCTGAATCCCAATTACCTGGCTCCGTGTATCAGATGTAAACATAGTGCAGTCACGCCCTCAATGTTTGTTGCTAATGAATTGCACCTATGAAGGATTACTGGTAGGGAGAAGTAAAACACAACAGCAATTCAGACTGTCCTACCTGCAATGGGTGTGTCAGCCAGGTTAGACTTACAAAGTGTAGAATTGATTGTATCAAGGTTTTAAATGTATGTAAGCAGCACACATGTCACAGTTTATATTTAGTAACATCCAACCTTCCCTTCTTTTGCTCACAACTGTATATTATTGCCTTTTAATATCCTCACACATTTTAAGGACAATGATACAAAGTGCCTTAAATACTGCATTTCTCAGATTACTGCTCAGATAAAGCAAGAATGAGCAACAAACACAGAGAGATAAGACAGAGATGCATTTTTGCAAGCAGTAGTCATAAATGATTGTGTGATCACTCAGTACACTACATTTGAAATTAATATATGTACAAACAACTGTCATATGTTTTGTTAGTATTGTGGATAATGTTGTAGTTGGTTGCATGCAGAATGATTTCAGATACCTGCTGTAAAGCTATTTGTATGGCAAAGAGGGATAGGTCACCCTTACTGTTCTCCAAAAGTTCACTGGAGTGAGAGTTCAAATCCAGACCTGGAAAAAAATATTTCATGTGTACCAATAAAAATGTTGTAGTGTTTATTTCATAGATTGCTTTTCTTCATTTCAACTACTTTTTCATTTTGTTTTCTTTTTTTAATGCCAGTATTTGCTCAGTGCACAGCTTAATGCAAATAAGGGAAATTGAGAAACACAATGAATGTCAAGAACACCTGTAGACAGATCAGAAGAAGTGTAAAGATCAAAAAAGATTGAACAACACAACAACATCACTAAGTGGCGCTGCACAGTGGTTATCAATCTTCCCAACACCTACAGCCATCGCACACCTGTAGATAGGACACAGACAGATAATGATTTAAAACAGATGCATTCTATTAATTCTGTTGGGCAATGCACAAACACGCTAAGTGGCATTGTGTGGCAGTTAATACAGAGAACTTAAGTTAACATTGTGCAAATACAGTTGGCATCTTTGCTCAGCTTTGCGCACTACCAGTAAATGCAATGACAGGAATTAGTTGAAAATTATTAGTTGCCATTGCTTTACTTTTGGTA
The DNA here is from genome assembly GCF_019279795.1 of Protopterus annectens. Taxonomy (NCBI): domain Eukaryota; kingdom Metazoa; phylum Chordata; order Ceratodontiformes; family Protopteridae; genus Protopterus; species Protopterus annectens. The sequence continues at coordinate 1,669,595,212 of NC_056725.1, forward strand.
TTAGACATATCTGATGTTAAAGGGAAGTTGCCCTGTTTAGGGTGCAGAGGTGGGGTGTTCAGGGGTCCAGGATATTTATTGGACTCCTGGTAAAGTTCCACAGCCAGAGGCTTCTGCAAGGGGACTGTTTTGGCTCCCAGTACAAGTCTAAGGCTTGGAGTAATTTGGCTAAGGCTGTATCCAGTGTGACTGGCATACCACACATTGGAGAACAGTGTAGACACCACTTCAATGACCTACAAAGGTGCAACAGGGATACAGTCAAACAGTGGTTGACTGAATTTCAAACTGGTGACATCCCACAGTTGTATAAGTATGCTACTAAAGAGAATTTTTAATTCATAGAAAGCTAAATATAGGCAAGACTGATATGCATAATGCTCTTTGTTTCTTTTCTTTTCCTTTCTTTTCTTTTCTTCTCTTTTCTTTTCACAGCTAATGCCAAAATAGAGTTGAATTGGCAGACTCATGCTGAATGTCTTCAGAGACTGAGAGAAGCAATTGGTATGTATACAGCACAACAGAAGTATTATTGTAGCTTTAAAAATTAGTGATAGATTTTTTGTATTCTATACAGTAGTAGCAAAGTGAGCATGTATATCCTAACTCTAAAAGCAAGTATACATGCATAAGTCTATAGCACAAACCAACTTTAGGAGTCAAGTGTAAGACTGTAGTCAGAGGTTGTGGGCTCAAATACCATGAGAAGCAACTATACAATATTGCATTTCCTTCATAATATTACATAAATTAAACTTTATGCAAGTGGCATAAATACCCTGCTGTTAACTGTACTCAGTATACTTGGCCCAAGCATATTTGTAATATATGCACATTGCAAGGATACTTTGAACAATCCATAATTATAGTTTGTAGGTGATAGGATGTATACTTAAATATAATAGTTAAAATAAAATAGTTGTACAATTATGAGTGTGCATTGTATATCACACATGATGGTACTAATGTCCAGCACATCTAGAACCCAGCCTGGAAGCACTGCTCCTGCACTACCTGCACCCTCATGTAACACCACCCTGGCAGCTGGTGCTGTGGTAGCCCCCAGAAGAAGTTGCAGAGGTGAGAATTTCATCACCCACCAGGAGATGCCAGGGTTGGTGCTTAGGGTTATGCACTGCACCATTGGTGTATGCCTATGCTGGATGGAGAGGCTGCTTTCCATCATGGTGAAAAGGAGGAGAAGACATCAAGCACTCCAGCACCAAGCACAGTAAGGGGACAACGATGATAGTCCTGTAGGAGAGGACAAGATTCTCACTGTCTCCATGTTTGGCAGGCATGAGCCTGTGTTGTCCCCTCCCTCACCCCAATCATGATGTCCCCCAGCGTTTTGTGTCCCTCACCATACATATCTTTTGTTTTGCTTGTTTGCATTTGCTTCCTCACTTCCAAACTTACCTGACCCAGAAATACCAACATCCCTTACTCACCATTCCTTTCTTACTGAATTAAAAAAATGGGCACCTGTCCCACAAAAAAAAATTGTCCCATACATTGCTCTCCATTTCATACATATGCCTTCTTGAGACACTTGATCTTTGACCAATTGGCTATACATTATTGTGTTGTTGTCACTCCACTTTGTGAGGTGACAGTCCAAATTCACCTAATATTCTGTACATATTTTCGGTTTACACTGTTAAAGAAATGGATAGCTATAGTTCTTTCCTACTTCTTTCTTGCACATTCCTGTATTTCTTTCCCTTTGTTCTTCCTCTTGCTTGCTCCCCATTTTGCAACTTTCCTATCTACCCCATTTTAACACCTATAATCTGGTCAAAAACTAGAATCACACACAACACACATAAGTAACAAAAAAATCTAAACTTTCACTTTTTGGCCTCAGTGTTTTTGCAGAAATTGGCAATGTGCATCAATGCCAAGCTATGGAGAATTGCTCTTCTGTGGTGCTGTTTACCTCCTCATAATTCTACTTAACTATGCTAAAATTAAACATAGCAACACAAGGTGAATGTAGTATAAGAACAATTTCATTGCATTATCACTATTTATTTAAATAGTAACACATGGTGAATGTAGTATAAGAGTAATCTCATTACATCATTGCTGCTTACTTAAAAGTATTGCATAAACCAGGATTTGAACCCAGTATCATCTGGGTTCAAAAAGAAATTTGTTAGTGCATTTATACTAGCTGCCACAGAGTCAGCTAAACAGCAGATGTGTTTCATACATTCAGTACTAATTCTTATAATTTTAGCAATAAGCCTCAGGTTTCAGCACTGCTTAACTACACCCACACAGGGAAACCAGTAGAACTGTATATTTTGCATGTGTAAACACTTTACCAGCCATCACGCAAACCCATTGCTCACCATTGCGCTATGCAAACTAAATATTAGCATGTATTAGTTCTGTCTACTGTCCATTTAGTCTTCATGACATGAAATTACATGTGGAAACATAACAAAATGAAGGCCCTATCTACGACTATGTCAGAAATATACAATGCAGCCATGTGTTACCACAACCCATGGAGTGCAACCCTGGTCTCTCAGTACTTGCTGACAAATATATTATCAACTACAGCACATAAATTAATAACAATTGCTCTGCGATATGCCATGCACATCTTTAGAATGACAATATAAATTCAGATTTCCAAATACTTGTAATGATGTGGCTGCCTGTTTGCATATAATGTGTAAAGCTGTCTCTTAAACTATACCTGCACATTGGAACACAATCACCAAAAACTACTCATTGCACACTCATCAGTTTGGTAAAATGCAGAACGTGAACTATCTTGACAGTTGCACATGCCTACACAGCCATTTCATTCAGCCCACCCAACAACATCTCTCCAACATCCAGTGCTGATTTCATCCACCATAAGTTGTCCTGCAGCCTTGTAAAAGTCAGACTTCTGCTGTGGTGCTTGCATAAAGGACTGTGTTCTCTATTCTGTGTACTTAGATAGGTAGGGGTTATGTTCTCACTGCAGTCAACTAGGCTGTGTGTGTGCTTGTGCCCTTGCTTGACATTGCAAAGTGCATTTTATACTAGCATGTGAGACACTATTGGCATTTTCTCCTCACCAGACTCAGCTGATGGCATCTGTTATAAATTGTTGTCTGACACTCTTCAAGTCAGATGTGACCTGTGGTGCTTGCCCTAAATACAAAGTTCTCTAGTTGTTGTACTTAGATAGGTAGGGTTCTGCTCTCACTGCAGTCAACTCGTGTGTGTGTGTGTGTGTGTGTGTGTGTGTGTGTGTGTGTGTGTGTGTGTGTGTGTGTGTGTGTGTGTGTGTGTGTGTGTGTGTGCGACCTTGCTTGACATTACAGAGTGCATTTTACACCAGCATGTGGGACACTGCTATTAGCATTTTCTTTTCTCCTCACCAGACTCTGCTGATGTCATCTGCTATAAAGTGTTGTCTGAGACTCACCAAGTCAAACTTGAGCTGTGGCACTTGGAATAAATACAGAGTTCTCTTGCCTGTATACTTAAATAGGTAGTGGTTCTGTTCTTGCTGCAGTCAACTGAGTGTGTGTTTATGCCCTTGCGTGACATTACAGAGTGCATTTTACACCAGCATGTGGGACACTGTTATTTGCATTTTTTTATTCCTCACCAGACTCTTCTGATGTCATCTGATTTATGGATGTACAGTATTAATAACACCAAAAACTCTGTATGAGGCAACAGTGGTAACAAAGCAGCAAGCAACAGCCAGTTCAAACCCAAATAATTCACAAGAATAATCTCCAAAGTTAAGCACTTTTGTCTCAGTTACAAAGACTTCATCAGAACTATCAGTAAAATAAAAAAAATGTTTAAATACCCCTCCTGTTACATAATAAACCAATCACCCTTTCAGTTTAAAATTACTTCATGATTGTAATAAAGCACCTAAGATTCATTCACAATGCTCCTCCCTAATTTGTGATGTACAGTATTCCCACCAGGGCAGGGTCAGAGACTTGCCTGGAGGCCAGGCACAAGTCACTCCATCCTATACAATACAGATTATAGTGACAGGGCTTTCAGCCTGTCCACATATGATGGTGGATCTACTTCTAAATACCATAATTTCAGAATTCCAAAGACCAAAACTCCGAGACCGAAATGCTGAAATCTTAAAATACTGAAGTTTTAAACACAAATGCTCAAAAGGTTGAAAGTTCGGATTGCTGAGTGTCATAAGACTGAAAGTTAAAACGATGATTTTGGAATACCACTAGTATCATAGAAAATCCTTATTTATTGTTTGTTAATGGGGTATGTCTCTCTAAATTTAAATAGGAAGTATGTGATCAAATATGGCAGATGTTTCATACACTCCCTGGATGTAGTAGATGTGTGTCCCATACTATCAGTTAAGAAAAAGGTATATGTTCTTTTCTTCACTGTAGTGTGATCCCAGAGCTGCTATATTTAGTTGGGGGTGGGGGATGCTGCCTCCCACTTAGGTGTTTTTTAGATAGCCCAATTTGCAGAGGGAAGGTAGCAAGTAGTTATTTAACTTTTACAAAGAGTTCTTGTTTGTTTTTGGACATATACAGTATAGTTTTGTTTTTGTATATTGCTACTTTGGTGCAGGAGTTATATGTAAAGTTTGCGCATTTGAATTTGGTCTTTCAGGCATCAGTGTTTTAAACTTTCAGTATTTTAAGATTTTGGCATTCTGGTCTCAGTGATTTGGTCTTTGGGATTCTGAAATTATGGCATTTAGAAGTAGATCCATTGTTGCATGGTTTGTAGGTCCTGTATTTTCTTGGTGAGAAACAACTGTGGTTTCTTCAGCAGCTGCAAGTGTCTGGTGAGGTACATGCAAAAGGGAGCATTATACTCTGTTAGTGTTCTGATGATGTTCAAATACAGTGTTGTTATTTGATCTTCAGATCTAAATAAGATGGCCTGATTTATGAGGTGTACAACATGGCCTTTCCATACCACTGTGGACAATTGGTGGTCAAAGTTAAATTGCTATCTAAGCGTGCTCCCAGGTCTTACATCACTGGGTTTCAGTATAGGGAGGAGTGCTGTCAATGCTGTAATTAGCAGAGAATTCCTCTTTGCAGAAGTCCAAAATAAACACACATTTTTGCATTTATTTGTAGACCATGTGGCTTTGGCACCAATCATTTGTCTGTGTTAGCCCCCCTTGTAGTATGTTATCATCATTGGTGGGCTCAAGGATTGTACCCAATATTCAAGAATCAGCAAACTTGGTAAGCCAAAGGCCATATACCTTAGCCTGTACTGTCAAGAAATGCACTGCAAACAGTAAAGGCCCAAGCACAGATCCCTGGGTACACCAATGGTGACAGCTCTACTGCTAGAGGTTGATTCACCAAAATTTACAGTATGTGTGCCGTCATTGAGCCAATTGGTTAACCATCTAGTAATGTACAGGTTAATCGCCAGCTGGGAGAGTTTTTTAATGATACCTCAGTGGGGGATTGTGTCAAAATCCTAGTCCAGATCAAGATAGGCAGTATACACTGTCTTACCTTCATCCAAGCCTATCACACAGAATCAATTGGCTGTGACAACATTACAGATCACCTATAGCATGACTCAGCACATACACCTTTCTGACATGGTTGAATACACACTTCAACACACTCTCCATGTGGACTATGTTCCCGTAGAAGGGTGATCATCAACATGCATCCATCTGAGTTTGGCAGGACAGCACCTCATGCATGCATGCATACACACATCCTGAATGTTCTCATCTGTGAGGTAGACCAACCTGTCATCATGGACCTTTTCCAAATGGACACTGGTAATATCCCAGCTGTGTACAGCAGATCTGTGTGAGTTGTTAATGCTATATCCATGTCTGTTACAACTGTTAGATATCCACAAAGAGGTTATTGAGGGCATGCATGATGACAACACTATCATCCTTTTGAACTTGACAAGCCCAAGGCATTTGATACAAATCCACACTGAGGTATTCACTCAACACAATCAGATGTGACCATAAATACCTATATCACCAAGTGGGTAGATCAGTGGATCACATATGTGGCATCTAAATATGTTGAAATGTGTGACGTGACCTATATCTCGGGTGCAGTGATCAGGTCTGTACATCACGACTGTCTGCTATTCCCTTTCCTGTTCATTATTTAAGTCACAGATGTCACAAATGACATACACATCCTGTATCCAAACAGTTATCTGGAGGACTAAAGATTTTGGACAATCATTGACTCCGACTGTGATATTAGTATAATACAGACAGTATCAACATATACCACAGATTGTTGCCACAACCATGACAACACATGAGATGAAACAAAAATATGGGGGATTTGTTAGATTATGAAAACAAATGCACAACCCAAGGATAATGTAGACATTACACCCTAGAAGCAGATCAACTGGTATGTGACCTATGCCCTTGGGTAGATGGTATGTGGAACATCCAGCAGCATGTGGCCACAGTGCTGACTACTCCCTTGTATGTAACACAACTACTGAGTATCTGCAGGACATTCATATCAAAGGCCATAATACCTCCATAGTTCACAGTCTTCAGCCTTCATCACACCAGTAACTGAGTACAATGTACCTTTCTTCATGTACCTCCCTACATATCTTCCAGTGATGTTTAGTTGAAGTGTACCACCTTTGCCACAGTGAGCTGTCACACATCTTACTGGACATACTTTGGTATTCTTTTTGTTGCATAAACATTACTGTCTGATGGTGCAGAACACCCATCAAGGCATAAACATTACTGTCTGATGGTGCAGAACACCCATCAAGGTGATACACCAGATGCATGTGTGATACCTGTTCTGGTGATGCACACAGTGCATACATAGCTGTTTGATAATATTGAAGGCATGGTTTTCATTTGTGACACTATGGATTGTGCCATATATATCTGCCATGCACACCAGCAACTAGCCTGTAGTGATCCTAATATTACATACAGGTATAGTAGTGTCCTTCCTAACACCTCCAGCAGATGTTACAGTGTCAGGATGGTGTACTTGATCACCCTCATAGATTGCTGACATGTCATAATAGTTGTACAAGTGTGTTTGTGCAGAACCATCTATGATCACTCAGAATCAAACATGTTGTGTCAGAGACATGGGATTTTTTGGTGGTATTATTCTGATATTGTCCATGATTGTGCATGCTCCTTTTACTGCTGCCCATTAACCTGTAACTATGCCCCACTTTTTAGAGACCGCTGCTGACATTACACTCATATTCAGGCAAATCAATTTGCATAGCTTCAGAGCATGCACCCAACCCCAGTTGTATATAACATCCCTGATAGATGTCATCTGCATTGCTCATGTCAGGATGCTTATTATGCACAAAGACATCTTTTCCATTGTTATGTCACCATGTGTGATAGTCACATAATACACATTTTCAATGTGCAGTCCATACTGCACCATACTGATATGTGATTAGTGTACCTGCTGCAACTGTCTTCCATTGACATGCCCTCGTCTGCTGTACATTAGGATGTTTCATCTGTCGCCTTTCCCTGTGTTCATTCCTACAATTCATCTGTGCGTCCCTATTCAATACACACACTTTCCTTGACTGTTTATTTTAAATGGCAGTCCATGTACCCTTACAGATCATTTACACAACTTTTGTACAGAATGCCTGGAATGGGATTTCATAATACTCTGCACTGCATACACTGTCCTGTTCTATGTTTGGAGTATATTCATTACAATATTTTAAACCTTGGTAATCATTGTGGCATTTCGTGCAATCCCGCTAACCTAGTTTGCTCTGATGTACACAGGTTTGCTTTCTGTGTTGCTTTACATGGTTTCCTGGCTGGCAACAATGTTGCCAGCCATGAAACCATGCTTGTTCACATTTAAACGTGATGCACGGCATGAATATGTAATTTGCACTGCTGCTCACCATACAAACATATAAACTCCTGTAGGCTTCCTGCAAAGGCTACATGGAGTTTATTGAATCCCAGGGTAAGAGCTACACAGATTTTGCAGTAACAGCTTTAAAACAATTGAATTTTTAAGAAGAATCTAAAGCCATTAGTAATTCACACATCAGAGTAAGACAAGTACATGTCCAAAAAATATCACCTAAAATTAAATATGTTGTACATGTCCAATTGGTCCACTCACCAAATCAGATCATTACTAGTTTAGTTAATGGCTATGCTACATTCAACTTAGAAACTAAAAAACAGTCACAAATTCTAGACACTTAAATCTCTTACAGTTACATCCTAAAGTTTACTTGTCTCCAGTTTCTCAGGAAGTAGCATTCACTATTTTAAAACAGATCCATTCAGGCAAGCTATTAGTTTTTACAGACTTCAAAAGAATTACATAAGCATTTCATATTTATGACGTATTTTCTTTAACACTACAGATGGCACAGTCACAGAGAAAGAGGTTTTCTTAACACGAAAACAATCTCAGAGTTCAATAATTTTAAATCAGGAAAATCATTGAACCTCATCTTTGCATGTTAAACAAACATTACAAGTAGAGTTATTTGCAGTAATTTTAGTTGGAAAAAGTTCACATGGTAATAATCTAAAATGTGTCCCAGGCAGGAAGGTTTATAAGACTATTAAGATAATTCCGCAAGATAAAACTAAAGGCCTCCCCCCTTACTAACACCAAGTCTAGACTATGAGAAAAGATTTGATGGAGAGTGTTAGTCCTTATTTGTTTTCATTACTTATTTCTGTCTTTCTTCCTTCATTAATTTAAAGTCTTGTTAACTTACAGTCAGATTCTGAATCATATTTAAACATTTCACATAAATCTTCCTCCATTTTAATCTTATAAGATGAACTATATAGACTTTCTCTTATCTTCTAGTTTTTTTTTTCAGCACATGAAACATTCATCCCACCCCTCTAAACATTTAGTAATCCAAAGCATCATATATTTTGAAAAACAGGTTTTAACTCTTACTTCCATCTAACCTTGTGAAAATCTTATCAATATGGTTAGTTTTGTTATGTGCATTCAAAATCAAGATTTCCATTTATTTGACAGAAAATACTTTGAATAATATGGGGTCCAAATTCATGTTTCTTCTTAAGGAACCATAACTAAAGTATGTGATTTAGTAGCAAAGCTTTGGAAGATATGTCTCCAACACAAAAATACGTTGGTCTGTTTAGAATGGTTTGCTTGTTATCTGCAGTTGATTGTTTTCATTTAATCAGTTTATAACCCAAGAGGTGAACTGACCTCTGATGGATATATTTTTAAACAAGACATGAAAAATACAAAGTTTATGTAAATTGCATCAAATTTCAGTTACTTTAACAAAGATTTCTATATTTCATTAAATCAGACTGATTCATATAGCAGTGGTACTTCTTAATTCATGAAATTAGCAGTGGTTATCTATATCAGATAACCAGCCAATGGACATTTTCACAAATGTTTTCCAACAGGGTGTTAATGTACAGATATCACCCAATAAACATCAAGTCCACTGCTTCATGGCAGCATATTAAGCAACTGCAAAGCATGGACTGATAAGAAGTCACCATTTTTGGCATTCACTAAATGCACCTTTGTTGTTTAATGAACGTAAAATAAAAAGGTAAATAAAAAGAAAAAAAATGTTAGCAAAAGTAACTGTAATAGTAGTTGCAAGGATGTCTTCTTTTACAAAACAGTGTAAGAAACTTCTCTGTGTGGAAGATTTTCAGTCCATATATCTCTAGTTAATCACTGTATATTAATCAGATCAGACAAAAGTAGTAAAAGTAGTGAACTTAAACTCATCTTAAGTAAAAAAAAAAAAATATATATATATATATATATATATATATATATATATATATATATATATATATATATAAAATTGTACAGAATTACTAAGTATTTGAAAGTAATCCAAGCAAGGTAGGCAATCTGTTTCCAGTCAAAAATCCTTTATTAAGTACACAGATAAGCAATCCAAGTAAAACAAAAATAGAGTAATAGTTTCCTCACAAGCTTTCTAAATATATATATATATATATATATATATATATATATATATATATATATATATATATATATATATATACTTTTTATCAGGCAAGGGAGTGGTTTACTGTGTTATAAAACAAAGTGTTATTGGTACACATGTTAAATTCACATCCCTACCACCATCAGTGTGACATTCAAGCTGGTCCTGCCCTACTTAGTAGCTATAATACAACCCTTATGTACTTTAAATAAAATTTATAATGATGTGGTACCTCTTATTTAACCAAATTATTAAGTAGTTTATCATGAGCGGACATGTGATCCGCTGTGGCGACCCCTAACCGGGAAAAGCCTAAAGAAGAAGAAAAAGATTAAGTAGTTTATTAAGTCTGTGATTTTATCCAAGACAATATACTACATGGCTGGAAATATATCAACCTTAGTCCATTTGGAAATCAAAAAATATATACAAATATATACATATACACTTTGCATGTAAAAATTCAATTGTAAAAATCATATTCTATTTTCATAACCTATTGTTAACAAAGATCGCTTTTGTACTTCTAGACTTCTTCAGGTCTGTGTACAAGAACCCTAAAAACTATATATAAAAATATATATAATTGTATAATTAGTATTGTTATTATACATCATTTTGAATGAAGTGGAAAAAAGAAAACTAGAAAAAGAAAAAAATAATAAGAAAGAATATATGATGATGGAAACAAAATATACACTTAAATTACAACTGATTTAAAATGGTATTTAAAATCAACTGGTAGAATAAAATAAAATAAAATTAGTCATATAAACAGTGTGGTAATTTTTTGAGTTCCAGTGCGCTGTTAATTGAACAGTACTAGTTTAGTCCAGGCTTCCTAAAAGAGTTCAGCTTTAATTGCCATATGAGTTCATGTTTCTCCAGAATATTCGGGATGTCTCCTTCAAGATCACCCATGTGTATGTGATCCAGGATCTGGAACTTAAAACCTGTGTGTCTTTTATGAAGAGAAAGGTGTTTGGCTAGTGCATTATTTTTACATCCAGAGCAGATTTCTGACAGATGATATGAAATCCTATGCTTGAATTTATTTACAGTCTTGCCCACATGGAATGCATTACATTCATTGCACTGTGCCCTGTAAATTACTTTTGTAGTGTTACAGTCACCTCCTGCGCTGGTCTTAATGATTTTCATTAAATAAGGGCAATAAAAACTTTCACCTTATAGTATAAATATACAAAATGTACAATTAGTTTCACATCTTTTAGTGTTTCATATGGTCTAGGTTTAAATTCAACAAAATGTCTAATGTTCTTGGCCTTCCTATAAACAAAGGATGGGACTTCAACTAAGATGTTAATCAGAAAAGGGTTTCCTGTGACAATGTCCCAGTTTTCTTCAATAACATTTTTGATAGTGTGATAATCCAAAGTGTATGCCAGGATGCAGTTATTTTTGCATTTGTTATTCTCTGCGGAATTTCTTAACATTCTCCTACTGGGGAGGTTGAGTGAAGGTGCTTCAGTCCTTTTCAGTTCTATAATGGATACCAGGATGGTTTTTAACATCTGACTTTCATACCCTCTCACTAGAAAATCATTCTGTACGTTGTTCAGGTTAAAGAAAATCATTAAGACCAGTGCAGGGGGTGACTGTAACACTACAAAAGTAATTTACAGGGCACAGTGCAATGAATGTAATGCATTCTATTTGGGCAAGACTGTAAATAAACTCAAGCATAGGATTTCATGTCATCTGTCAGACTGAATTGGTTAGAGTTGTATGGACTGAAAATCTTCCACACACACAAGTTTCTTACACTGTTTTGTTTTTGGACCCACTACACTTGTTTAGTGGGTTGTTTTGAGACTTCGGGGATACCACAGAGATTACTTGTTTTTGATGTCTTGTTTTACTTACCTCTCACTAGGAGTGGTTTTAAAAATCCATGTTTTTCAAGTATAAAAAAGAAAGAAAATGTAATACAGCTGTGAGAGAGACAGAGTACGTGTGTGTTTGTGTGTGTGTGTGTGTGTGTGTGTGTATGTGTGTGTGTGTGTGTGTGTGTGTGTGTGTGTGTGTGTGTGTGTGTGTGTGTGTGTGTGTGTGTGTGTGTGTGTGTGTGTTGTGTGTTTCTATGTATATATTTATTTATTGACAGTTTATATGTCTGTATGTGTGAGTATGTGTAAATTTCTGTGTATACGAGTCTGACTTTGTCTGTGCCTCTGCATGCGTTTTTGTATGACTGTGTGTGTGTGTGTGTGTGTGTGTGTGTGTGTGTGTGTGTGTGTGTGTGTGTGTGTGTGTGTGTGTATAAAAGAGAGACAGGGAGACAGATAGTGAGCAAGAGAGAGGGAAAATGCATATCTCTTAACTGCCTTGCTCATGAATATGGATCCAAAATAGAGCAAAATGATTTTCATTAACACGCATTAATTGAACAGTAAGAATTATGAAACTGTAATGTCTAACTTTACTCACTAACTGTAATCCTCAGCAATTTACCAGAAACTAACATTTCTTGAGAGTGGAAGCAAGAATATCTGTCAAATTAGGAATGTTCTGCAAAATGAGGAACAGTTGGAGGTGTAATGCCTTGCACTGTATCAATTTTTTTTCATTCATTTGACCACAATGACATTTGAGGTGTATTTGGTCAAGAGAGTGGCTGTAATTGCTGGGAATGTGTGTGTGTGTATATGTGTGTGTGTGTGTGTGTGTGTGTGTTGTGTGTTTCTATGTATATATTTATTTATTTATTGACAGTTTATATGTCTGTATGTGTGAGCATGTGTACATTTCTGTGTATATGAGTCTGAGTTTGTCTGTGCCTCTGCATGTGTTTTTGTGTGACTGTGTGTGTGTGTGTGTGTGTGTGTGTGTGTGTGTGTGTGTGTGTGTGTGTGTGTGTGTGTGTGTGTGTGTGTGTGTGTGTGTGTGTGTGTTGGCATTAAATACTTACATAACTTATAGTTATTATATAAAAAACTTCCTGCATGAACAATTACATATGCTGCATTAACTTTCAAACATTAGATGGTAGAACTATTTTGCATCAAAAATATAAAAAAGTATGTACTAATAAAAAAGTAAATATGAAACAATTTAAAAGAATAGTCCAGTATCTGTGCACAATAAAGCCCCCCCGAGTATGTGCTACAGGGGAAGTAACTGCCATTCCTGGGGTGTAGAGGCCCTAGACCAGTGGCATCTGGCTTCACACAGTCCCTAGGTGGGCCATTATTTCCCCAGTAAGACCTACCCTTTTAGGTGTTATTGCTTGCATTTAGTACAGAGGAGAGGCATAAGTAGACGGATTAATTAATGATTGTGTGGAGAAGAAATTAGAATACAAAGGAGGGAAAAACAAAGTTTGATAATAAAAAAGGCAAAAAAGGTATGACTTGTGGGTAGAAATGGAGCTTTATAAAGAGTGGATCAGAGAGTTGGTGGTCAATGGGTTGTGGCAGTCAAGAAAGGGGAAATATGATATTATCACCAATTAACAGTTAGTAACAGATTATAGAACAGGGAAGAATAATTAGATCTGGTTGCAGGAGTACATAAATAAAAGGTATTGTCTTATGTGGCATTTAGAGATAAAACAGGAAGTTTTTGTAATTTTAATGGATTTGGCACAATAAGAGACAGACCACTGGTGCAGTGGTTAGTGTTGCTGCCTCACAATTCTAAGATCTGCAGGTATATTCCTGTGGGGTATGACTTTTGTGTGATCTGCCTGATCTCCCAATCTCTATATGAGTTTTTGCTGAATGCTCTGGTTTCATCCTGCATCCCAAAAATATTTTATGTGAAATAACAATCCTCTAAATTGTCCATAGTAGCAGAGCCGGATCCAGCACTAGGCGACATAGGCAGGGGACTCACTCTGGCCTAGACCCTTCGACATAATAAATAAATAAATAAAAATACTTTTTAATTCCATAGTGGTGGCATCTTCTTTAATGACGAAAATGCGTGCGTCACACACATGTATGCCATTGCGGATGTAAACCCATTCCTCACTCATGCTTGAAATTTAAACTAGCCATTCCATTTATAGAAAAGGTAAGTGTGTGTGTATGCATGTATGTGTGTATATAAATTAAACTAGTAGTTCCAATGCTTTTGTATGAGAGAGAAAGTGTGTGTGTGTGTGTGTGTGTGTGTGTGTGTGTGTGTGTGTGTGTGTGTGTGTGTGTGTATGTGTGTGTGTGTGTGTGTGTGTGTGTGTGTGTGTGTGTGTGTGTGTGTGTGTGTGTGTGTGTGTGTGTGTGTGTGTGTGTGTGTGTATGTGGGTGTATGCGTGCATGTAATTTAAACTAGCCATTCTGTTTGTATGAGAGATTGTGTGTGTGTGTGTGTGTGTGTGTGTGTGTGTGTGTGTGTGTGTGTGTGTGTGTGTGTGTGTGTGTGTGTTTTTAACATACCTCTGAACTGTCCAGATTTAGCCTCATAATTTTGGTCTGTTTCTCATAAAATTTGTGGTTGTCTGGCAAATCACAGAGAATTGAAGTCATTAAATAAGTACATATATATGAGTTTCAGACTTAACATCCTTCAGAAAATGCATGCTAACACACCATGTTATTCTGGCAACTTTCTAAGTTAAAAAGAGCAATATTTAAAATCTATCCCTATTTTTGAGCCATTGTATCCTCATTATTTTAGACTTTGTCCACATTTCTTGCATTAAGAGTTTGAGAAGTATGCGTACCTTTCAGTTGTCCAGATTTTTGCATCATATTTTTGACCTATACCTCATAAGGTTAGGTTAGTCTCTTAATTTGATCAGGTTTGACCCTGTAACTTGCTTACAGGAGACAAGAACCTAAATTCTCCACACCAACTACCAAACTGATGAAGTAATTGTGAGCTTCTGTGGAGAGATGAGCCTGAATCCTATACACCAACTTCCAGACTGCTGACAGAATTGTGAGTTTGAGTTTCAGTACATTTTCAGGTAATTATGAGTTTCAGTGCACTTTCAAGGGATTATGAGTTTCAGTGCATTTTCAGAGAATTGTGAGTTTCAAGCAAAGAGATGTTTACTGTTTCTCATGCTAAGTCTGTATTCAATTTGCAACTAATGGTTTGTTTAGCAAATGGCAGTCATTGTTTATGCTGTAGAATTTGAAAGCAGTGTTAGTAGCATAATTGAGCTTGGTGCAGAAGGCTGTGGATTCTACTCCCACACCATGTAGATGGAGTGCTGATATTGCAGTGCCCTTTTGGTTGTGGATTATTTGATACATTTTAAGGGGGGTAGGGGTTCTGCACTCCTTAGTGTGTCCCCCTTTGTTTGAGATGCCTAGTAACTATGAACTTGTTGTTAGTTTGTCAGTCATTCCCTATTGCAATATTACCCTTTTTTTTAATGTAACACAGGCAATTAGTTCTTCAAGGACAACAGGTACTGAATTTGTAGATGAAACACTGAAATGTAAAGTTGTTTACTAGTAGCAACCTCTTCATTAGTTACAGATCTCTTTAATGTGGAATCATTTGGATGACATTTACTTCTGCAGATATTTTGCTTACTGACTGATATGGGTGGATTTTAATGACAGAAGTTTGAGTGGCCTTTTATGGTTAAATGTTCTGAAATTAACAGTTTTGTCATTAAAGGATCATACATTTTGTTCCATTGCTTACTGGAAAAAATGTTCAAAACTACAAATTTAAAACACACTCTAACAAGTTGTGCTGTATTATACAATACATATAATTTATACAATCAGGAAAGTGAATCAAACAACACATACATGTATGCATGGCCGTAAAAATGTGTGCAAGGAGCCCATGGTTTGAAAACAACCCAAAGGTAAACTTAATTCTCCACTGGCCAGATGCATTTTATTTTAATGTGGGTTTTAACGTCATTTCAATGAATGTGAGTTTCAATGGCAGAGAAGTTTACTGCTCATGGTAAGTCTGTTTTCATTCTGAGACTGCATTGTTTGTTTAGCAAATGGCTATCAGTGTTTGTGCTATTTTATTTCAATAGCTGTAATCATTGTAGAAGTAAATAAGAAAACAGTAAGCACACTGATAGGCTTGAACAGTGTTTATGGTAACTGGGGAGAAATAGCCAAGTAATGGAACAAGTACTGGAATGTCTGGGGAGGGTGCTGCTGTGAGGGTGGGTGCTGCAGAAAGGGCTGGTTTGGAGGGCCCAATCTATTACCCTGCCTAGGACCACATTTAACCATGATTGGCTTCTGTGCCATTTGCCTACTGAGAAACAAGGGGAGCTCCAAAACCCATGTGAACCTTAATAAGGTAAAGCAAGGTTACTGAAAGATGAATAAACAAAGGTGTTCCAAGCCAAGGTACCATATATAACATAGGGGATTATGAGTGGGTCACTGATCATAACTGGCTTATCATGTGATTAAGCAATGGATGCCAAAAAATTCTTCTAGATAGCAAAGCTCGAGAGGCGACTCTTGACATCTATATTAAGAAGACATAATAATCCATTAAGATCAGACACCCGATCATAATTCTTTGTATTACATGGAGATTTATCTGCTCTATGTACTACTAGTCTCTCAAAGCTACGAAAAAAAAAATAACAATGTCTTCTACTAGTATAGCATATTCTCTGTGTACAGGAAGCAGTTTCAGTCAAAGTATTGTTTGTAATGTAGCAGACAGCAGGCAGAAACAAGAGTTGAATGAAGCCATTTCATTTCCTACTGCTGCTGTTTTCTGGTCAATGCTGTCTGCTTTTAGTGCAGACTCGATGTTAACAAGAGTTTAAGGGTGCTTAAGCACTCTTCTAAGTGTTGTTAAGGTTGAAGCTCATGCTAGAGTAGCAGAGAACCAGGGTATAATTTAATCGATTTTGAGTGTGATCAAGGTTCCATCTATTACAAAGGCTTTTGCACTACAGTTTAACTTAAACCTTAGAATGTCAGCTATCAGAAGGAGAGCTGTACTCTGGATAAAAAGTAAAGAATGATGCTTTTTCTGGCACCAAGTACAAATGCATGTATCTTAACTACCGACTCTGAGAAAAAGAATGCAGGAACGAGTTCTTGGAATAGCTACAAATGAAAGAAAACAATATAAGTTTTAAATTCTTAAAGCAAAACTGGAACTTGTTAAACAAACACCTATTTAGGTATCTGCAAGATGTAAATTTTCCTAATAAGCCCACACAAAGCAAAATCTTGCCTATAGACGTACCTCAACTCCTTCAAAGCAAAACATTTTCTATGTTAACAAGTTAACATCCAAGGAATATAATTTAATAATATAATATAATATAATATAATATAATATAATATAATGTTTGTCTTTCGGCTTAGGAGTTGCCACAGAGGAACTCCGGACCACTAATGATTGGCAGTAGATTTACACGAATGCCGAGGTGCCAGCTAGATGTCCAACCTTCAACAAAGGCACACCCATTTACGCATGTCTTTTGAACTCCACCCAACCGCGGGGTGGACATGCAGACTCTACACAGAAGGCACTCCCGCCAAGAATCGAACAGGAGAACCTCTTGCTGTGAGGCAACAACGCTACTGCTGCACCACCGTGGTATTATAATATAATATAATATAATATAATATAATATAATACAATATAATAATACATAATATATAATATACTGTAATAATATAATATAATACAACATAATATAATATAATACAACATAATATATAATATACTGTAATAATATAATATAATATAATATAATATAATATGATATATGCTCTAAGAGACAGACTGAGCATCTACAAGCATGATCTAAACCAGAAGAAGAAGAAGAAGAAGTAGTTAAAAATGATAAATTCTTATATGAAAATAATTTAACATCTAAAAAGGTGTCTTACTCAGATCCAGATCCAGCACTAGGTGACCTAGGCAGTTGTCTAGGGCTCATTGGCTTGGGGTAGGAGTTGCTGGGGGCTGCCACAACATTTAATTTTTAATTAAACAATTAAAAACAATTTTACATTTTTCTTTAAGGACGCACTCTGCACATATTTTAAACACATGTTGGGACTTCCTATTTCTCAAACACACATCGGACTGCTTGCTTCCATCCTTTTGGAATACACCTTTTACTGGGAAACTTGGAACAGAGCATTCTTTCAGCAGTTATACTGTGTGTGTGTGTGTGTGTGTGTGTGTGTGTGTGTGTGTGTGTGTGTGTGTGTGTGTGTGTGTGTGTGTGTGTGTGTGTGTGTGTGTGCGCTTCTGTGTGTGTATGATTAAAATATCCTATTTAAAGCTACAGAGAAAAGAGCCTTAATCCTCTACACCAAATACAGACTGCTCACTTATTCATCAGAGTTGATTGAAAAGTGCTGAAATGGGTAAGTTTGTCTTTTATTGGTTCATACATTTTGTTTCACTGCTTAATGGAAAAAGTCTTCAAAACTGCAGGGTCTGTTTTCAAGGAATGTGAGTTTCAGTGCATTTTAAAGGAATGTGATTTTCAAGAAAAGGGAAGTTTACTGTTGCTCTTGCAAAGTCTGTTTTCATTGTACAACTGTTTTGTTTAGCAAATGGTCATCAGTGCTTGTGCTATACAATTTCAAAGCAGTGTTAGTAGCACAAGAGGTAGCATACTGACCTTTGGTGCAGAAGGCTTTGGATTCTACTCTCACACCATATAGATGGATTACTGATACTGTAGTACACTTTAAGGAGGGGGGGGTGCTGCATTCCTGAGTATGTCACCCTTGGATAAGATGTTTAAAGTGGGTCCCTATCTGTCTGTGCTGATGGTAGGTACTGTGAGATCTTTTACATCCACCGGAGCTATCAAAAAGAATAGGGGAAGTTCTCTAATACCCTGGCTAAATTTTCCTTAGCAGTGTAAACACCACAAAGGGTCTCCCTTGAAAAGGCATTACTAGGCTAGTGGGATTAACCTGCTCAACAAAGGATATGTAAATTAAATCTTAAGAGGTTAGGATCATAGGAGGTTACTAGGTAAGTATGAACATTGGTAGTTTTAAACACTGTTTATGGTAATTGTGGGGGGAGAGACATGTAATAGGATGCCTGAATGGTTGAAGCTAGGGGGGGTCTCTGGACCATTCACCTGCCTAAGGCCTCATTTGACCATGATCTGGGTGTGTTCTTGTTTGAATATTTATACCTGGCAATCCTCCTTGTATTATTTCTGTAGTCTTAGCATAGATTTTTTCTAACGTATTTCAGAATGCAGGGGAATTCATAAAATAAGTGAAGATTCCTGACAGGATATACTTAAGTTATGCAACCAACTGTAACATTTTTCATATTAATAAATTAACTAAATTAAAACTTATAATAACAAATAATTTCCTTCCACTCTTTCTACAGAATATTTTTTCCTGAACCAAACAGTTTCTAAAACTTCTTAGGTATCTAGTTATCATTTGAAGAGTGTGTATGATTGTGCAGATGTTGTGTCTAGAATCGCTGCTACTGCTACTAGTGTTGAGAAGTTTTCTAATGAGGTAAAGGCTGAAATCTTGTATTCAGCTTTTGTATTTAGTTTTATTTGGCTGTTATGTTACCCAGGTTCTCAAACAATATGATGAAGGAGGGAATTAATTCAGGGAGCTTCTAAGATATTCCATGCACCCCAATACAAATCTTATAGGCCTCCCTATTACATTAAAAAAATTCAAATAAACAAAGCCAGTCTTATTCTGGCAAGCAAAATGCAAAAAAGATATGCCCAACAGGGTAGTAAAAATAAAAAATAAGGGTATTTCCGGAAATAGGGACACACCAACAGTTTAGAATAACTATGCCAGTATTCCTTACCCTCTTCCCTCTCACTGGCCAGTATCACTTCAACTCTATCAGAAAAAGTGGTCCTCAACATTCCCTCTGGTAAAGCATTACCTTAAATTTCTGTTAAGGTGGTGCACGGGGCTACAGATTCATCTTTATGCACCAAGGGAACCATAGAACCAGTGTTTTAACTCAAATGGGCAAAGGCTTCTGTTCCACAATGTTTCTGTACTAAAGAAAGAGGCCTCCTGGAGATCAGTACTAAATCTTTCATAGGTTCATAGGTGTGTACTTGGCTAATGCCCTGGGGCCTTTACAAGCCTAGCCCATAGAAGTGCTCTAGCATTGTGCCACCCATCATTAGTTCCCAGTGTCTCTATCAAGTAGAGCCACTGGAGTGATCGCAGGGTGAACTTTCTATTTCCCATCCAATCATCAAGATTTCTCTTGAAGAGGGTTAATGAGGTGCTCTGCTTGACATGTATGGGAAGTCTATTCCAGAGCATGGGCAGTTTCTGGGTTATGAACCTGTCCTTCCAGCATGATGTGTTGATTGTGGTAATGAGGTTGAGGTCTCTGGAGCATGTGGTGAGGAGGGATTGGGATTTCTTTAGATATAGCATTTCTAACATAGCTGGGTCAGACATGGCTTTGTAAGTCAAGCAGAGATCGCCTCTTAGTAGACGATATGAGACAGAGAATAGCTGGAGTTTTCTGAGTCTGTCTATATAGGACATGTGTTTATGGCTTAGGATCCTCTTTGTGAGGTACTTTTGTGACTGTTGCAGGTGTATAGTGAGGTACATGCCAAATGGGACATTATACTCTATGACTGGTCTAATGAGGGAAGAGTAGAGAGAAATGATGACCTCTTTCTTCCTGGATGCAAAACCCTTGGTAATGAAATGTGCCACATAGAAAGACTTTCTGACCACAGTGGCAATGTGGTGGTTGAAGGAGCTGTTGTGTCAACCTGTGTCCCCAGATCTCTTATAATGCCTTCAGTGTTCAGTGGGCTCCTGTTGATGTGGTAATTAGTGGGAACTGAGTTTTTCCCAAAGGGGATGACAATGCATTTTTTGGCATTAAGCTTAAGACCATGGTTTCGACACCAGTTATTGGTCTCAGTGAGACCTTTCTTTAGGACGTCTGCATCACTTGGGGAGTTAATAATGGTGCCCAGCTTGCAGTCATCTGCAAATATGGTCATCCAGAGTCCCTCCCAGTTGGCTTGGACTTCAAAGAAGTAGATGCCAAACAGGAGAGCACCCAGGACCAATCCCAGTGGGACTCCACTCGTGACTAGTCAGCAGTCTGACTTGGAGTCCGCTCCTTTCACACTGTGTGTTCTATCTGTGAGCCAGTTTGCAACCCACCTAACAATATAGGGGTTGATGCCTAGTTTGGTGAGTTTATCAATAATTCCTGAGTGAGGAATGGTATCAAAGGCCTTGGCCAGATCAAGGCAGGCTGTATGAACTGCCTTACCTTGATCCACAGCTCTGGTGACTGACTGAAAGAAGTCAACCAGGCCGAGCAGTCATGATCTACCTTTCACAAACCCAAATTGCATGGGATCTAGAGTTTGGAGATTCCCTATATCCTTGTTAATTAGGTCCATGATGATGCATGTCATAGCCTTACATATCAGACTTTTCAGGCTTATGGGCCGATAATTTCCAGGGTCTGTAGTCATTCCTCCTTTATGGAGAAGGATGACTGCAGCAGTGCACCATTCAGTAGGGACAAAGCCTGAGGTAAGGCTGTGAGTAAATAGAGCACACAGATGTGGTGCCAGTTCACTTTGTAATTCATGTAGAACACAGCCAGGGATATTGTCGGGTCCCATGGAAGCTGTATTCTTGGCCTTAGATAATGCAGCTTTAACCTGTGCTGCAGTAATGCAGGGTGCCTGGCATTCTTCTGGTATTAAGATAGGTCCTTTACAGGGTGAGAGAGGGGTAAAGTTGACACTGAATCTGTTGGCTAGTACGTTGGCAATATCTGTTGACTCAGTATAGGAGGTACCTTTGTGCACTATCTCAGAGCAAACCTGTGTATTGCCATGGAGGTTCTTGCTATAGCTGTAGAAGACTTTATGATTGTTTTAGTGTCTGCTACAATTCTGCCTTCATAGCTGGATTTAGAGGATTTGATGAGGGATCTCAACTTTTTGTTGAGGCTAATAAGGATATTTTTCCAGTCTTGGGACTTCACCTTTTTATGAAACAGTTTCTTCCTTCTGTTGTAGAGTTTATTAATGGCAGAGGACCACCAGACTGGCTTCTTTTTTTTGGAGGAGAGCATCTTGGTTCTGTTGGGTATGGCTATTTCCATGTGTTTATGCACGTGCTTGTACATTGCATTGGTGTGTGATTCGGCAGTTATGCATCTATTTTCCATTGGCATGGGTGCCGTGAAGTTAGCCACTTCTGTTTTTAGGAGTCCAAAGTCAGCTTTGGAGAAGTTTTTCATGGTGGATACCTTTGCGGGGGGGGGGGGGTGAGATGCGAATTTCCATGGTGATTAGTTTGTGGTCGGATCTAACCAGGGAGGAAATGACTATTGGTGTAAAGAAACGGTTGCCCATGTTAGTAATAACTAGGTCAAGGATGTTGCTTCCTCTAATGGAGGTAACAATAAGCTGGTCCAGGGCATTGGAATTGATGAATTCCAGAAAGCATTATGCCAGTGCATTGGTGCTTGAGTAGTTTTCCCAGTTGATGAAGGGGTAGTTGAAGTCTCCTATTATGAGAGTGTTGGGTAGGACCTTGATAGATTCCAGGGAGCTTAGGTACATGGGGTGAGAGTCTAAGGGCATGGTTGGGGACCTATAGCAGGCTATGAACTGGATCACAGTCTTATCCAATGCTAGTTGTACCTGAAGTATCTCAGATGCATTATGCTGGACTACAAGTCTGGAGGTGTGCATATCCTTTATGAATATGGAGACACCACTGCCTTTGGAGCTTTGGTCCATGTTTCGGGGCCAAAAGGTGTAGAATAAGTTATAGCCTGGTAGCACAGGGGTGCTTTCTGTTGCTTTAAACCATGTCTCCATTACAGCACAAATGTCAATGTTCTCCATTTTGAGGAGTGCTTCAAGTGAATGCATCTTGAGATTTAGACTTCTAGCGTTGAGCAGCATGACCCTCAGATTGCATTTATTTATAGCTGTTAAACTCCGCGGTGGTGGTGCTGCGGTAGCGTTGTCACCTTACAGTAAGACCTAGTCCAGTTCGATTCTCAGCTAGAGCATCTTCTGCATGGAGACATGCATGAATGGGCGTACCTTTGCTGAAGGTTGTGCATCAGGGCTGGTAACTCGGCACGTAAAAATCAACTACCAATCATTAGTGGACCGGAGTTCCGCTGTGGCGACCCCTAACCGGGAAAAGCCGAAAGACACAACAACAACAACTGTGGTAATTTGGTCTTTGGAACGCCACCTAAAAAAGGCACTATAGGGGTGGCAAGAGCCTTAGCCAGTACCAGGAAACCCAGGGGTGACAGATGCAGGCCATCTCTGACAAAGCATCGAGGTCTGTTAATCATGTCATCCCAAGCAAACAGATACTGTATCCCCTTAAAATGACACCAGAAACTTAGCTAGTTGTTGAAGTCATTCATTTTTTGTTTGTACTGCGGTATCATTCTGGGTGATGGTAGGATACTGCTCAGAGCTAGTATCATACCTGCCTAAGCCACATAATCCAAGAGCTCCACCATGTCTCTTTTCATGTAGTCCAGGGAGGTGTGTCTTGGGTCATTCACACTGACAAGGACAATGACAGAGTCATACTTGTACTTGTGGAGTGACCAGAGTGCGTGTGTTATGTGTCAGATTCTGCCACCTGATAGGCAGCTGACTGTTACCTTCTCCTTATTCAAACTAGTGAGTGGGGCATCTATGTGCCTCACTATTGAGCCACCTATGATTAGTGTATTGGGCAAGGTGTTTAGCCTTAGGGGCTTAGGTTGAGGAGCACACTGTGGAGGTGAGCTATTTGTCCTGTGGTTTGTGCTGTGTTGTGGTGGTCGAGTGCATTTCTGTCTTGGAGGTCTCTGCTGTTTGGGTAAATTTCTATTGAGTGCCTCCGTGAAGGTGGGTGTGTGGTTTGTGTTTTTATGTGAGAGCTGTGATAGTGGGTGTTCTGGAGGGCTATGTATTCCATGTGGTGTGGTGCAGGTGTTGACCTTTTCCTTTTGACCAGCTAGTCCGGTCTTGGCTGGAAAGTGCATAGCTTCCAATTTGATGATATAAGTACATCTCTCACAAGTCTGAATGTTGGGAGGTAAGAGGAGAGGGTTGTCTGTGTACATTAGGCAGTTGCTACACTGCCTCAGAATGCCCAAGTGCACCAGGTTAATAGGAGAAAGCACAGGGAACTGCCATTTAATCATGCCAGGATGGGTAATCATAACTACTAAACACTGGAGCTATTTCTGTGAAGAATACTAGTGCTGATGGCTCTTAAGTCTGTTATAATATTTTCTACAAAAAACTGTGGAAGTGCAAAGCAATTAGGGTATTTGAAGTGCAAGAGAGAAGGAACTAGCAAGATCTAAGGGAAAAACTGAAGAGCAGACTTTCTGGCACCAGTAATAGTTTACCTCAGCTCAGCACTGCTGGGCAGAGCTTAAATAAGCGCAAACCCATGCAAGCACAGGCTTTTAAACCAGAAAGTTGAAAGGGATGGAAAAACTGCCCAAATAGTCAATAAACTACAATTTATGCACCGGAAACCAATTCTCTTGTGGTAGTTAGGCTACCTAGTGCTTCCCTCCAACACAGAAAGGCTTGGGGGGCTCAGAAGCTTACAAACAGTCCTGGATACAGCAAATCTGTATCAGGAATAGACTAGTTATGGGAAAGGTGGGAAACAACTGCAAACGTGGGCTTTTAAACCAGAAAGGTGAAGTGGATGGAAAAACTGCCCAAATGGCCACTAAACTACAATTTCTGGGCCAAAAGCCACTCCTGTTGTGGTAGATAGGCTACCTAGTGCTTACTACTCCCACTGATAAACTAGAAGGCTTCCCTCCAACACAGAAAGGCTTGGGGGTGCTCCAAAGCTTACACATAGTCCTGGATACCACAAATCTGTAAAGCAAATGCAGTTTAAATAAATACAATTACATTAAAAAATGACTAAAACATGTGCAGAAAGCAGTAAATTAGGAACAAATCAAAATGGAGGCACTTACAGTATCAGAAAACAATGCAAGCAAATATATAAGTAATTCAGTCAAGCAAAAATGAAGACAGTACAGAACTCTGAACAGTTAAAAAGTGCCAAAAAATACTTATCAGCTCTATATTTCCAGATTGTTTGAGAAGCACATTCAGTCAGAACACAAGGAGATTCTAGCAATGGTAGATTCTAGCAAAGTGTTTTTTGATAAAGTGGAAAGGGAGAAAGGAGGAACAGAATATAATTCAAGGTTAAGAAACTAAGTGGGTTGGCCTTCTCAAATGTTCTCTCTGTATTAGATAGAATGAGCTAATGACACTAGACTGGGAAGAGTGTCCCAGATCAAATTTACAGTAGGGGCGGGCAACTGCAAAGCCACCAAGTATAAGAACAAGACACCAACAGGGAGGGAGGGTGGAGAACTATACTATATAACTCTCAGTATGAAAAAGCAGTTTACAGTTAAGTAATTCAGTAAAAATGCAATTACAGTAATGAAACACTATCTAGTAAGGAAAAATACAGTTAAAACAGTATAAAACAGTACACAAATGCAGTGAAACAATAAAAAATGCTTTATAACAGTGCAAAATGTTTAGATTAGCTGTATAGCACAATTATAAGTATTAAGAAGTGCAATTCAATTAAATAAATGTAAGAAATAACTTATTCTGCTCTTGGAGTCTTAGGGAATCTCTACTTTGTCCCACTGATGAATCACCACTCCACTGCCTAGTAAAAACAAACACAGCCCCCTGCAAACACAGGGTTAAATACCAGAAAAGATGGAAGAATCCAGAAGCTTGAATTACTACCCAGTCCTGCTAGCCCCTGCTCTTTCAACCAATCTCTTGTCCTAGAGAAAGTTAGGCAACTCTGTTACTCTTACTTACAGAGAAGACAAGACAGTAACAGCAGAAGATGGCTGCCAGAAACACAAGAAACACAACAAACAAAACAACCAGGCCTGGATAACAGCAGGCCTTTATCCAGACTATGCTACCTGACTAGAACACAGAAACCTCACAGAAAATGCACAGAAGAGCACAGA
This sequence comes from Protopterus annectens, assembly GCF_019279795.1. NCBI lineage: Eukaryota > Metazoa > Chordata > Ceratodontiformes > Protopteridae > Protopterus > Protopterus annectens. The sequence goes on from NC_056725.1 coordinate 1,669,621,174, forward strand.
TAGAGCACCCACAAACAGAAAATACAACCTCAGTATGAAAAAGCAGTTTACAGTTAAGTAATTCAATAAAAATGCAATTACAGTGATGAAACACTATCTAGCAATGACAAATACAGTTAAAACAGTATAAAACAGTGCATAAATGCATTGAAATAGTAAGAAAAGCTTTATAATAGTACAATATGTAGTAGATTTGCTGTATAGCACAATTATAAGCATTAAGAAGTGCAATTAAATGAAATAAATGCAAGAAATAACTTATTCTGCTATTGGAGTCTTAGGGAATTTCTGCTTTGTCCCAGTGATGAATCACCACTCCACAGCCTGGTAAAAACAAGCAGGGCCCCCTGCAGACATATGTAAGTTCTAAAGTGGAAAATGTTGACCTTACAGACCCTGTCCTCCCTCATTACTCACACAAAATACTTGGTAATTCTAGACCTAAATGATTCTTACTACCATATTACCACTGCCACAGGCTTTAGGAAATTACTAAGGTTCTGTTTCAGATTCATATTACCAGTTTTTTCCTTAACCTTTGGTTCATTTACACCTCCAAGGGGATTCATAAAATGCTCATCCCCAGTTATAGCTTACTGCAGACTGAAAGGCATTCACATCTTTCCTTATTTAGATGACTTGCTTATCTTTGCACAGTCTTTATTCAGTTGTCATGTGGCATTAACATGGGTTATGTCTCTTTTGACCAATCTGGGCTTCCAGATATATATGGCAAAATCCTCCTTCACTTTATCTCACAGGACTGTGCTTCTTGGAAAACCTTTTTTAACAAAAAGCAAGGTGGATCCTTAACTTGAATTTTTGCTAAACATCTCCAATCAGTCTCAGACTTCTGCAAAATAATTTCTCAGAATACTGGGGTTAATGGTTTCTATGATTCTCATTGTACCTCTTACCAGATTACACAAGAGAAAGATACAGCAGTTTCTAAAAATCACATGGACACAGCATGTGCATTCTCTGGAGCTTCAGAGTCCACATTTGGGCTTTCTAAAAAGGGAACTGGTTTGGTGGAGACAACAAATTCAAATTAACCCAGGTTTCCTCTTCTGTCCTCAGACCCCAGTCTAGTCTGTCACCACAGATGTATCAAATTTTGCTTGGGGAGCATTTTTCAGAGGGGTAAAATTACAAGGCTTATGGAATCCTCCAGACAGACCAATGCACATCAGCTTAAAAAGGATGCTGGCTGTGATTCATGCCTTGAAGTCTCTCTTTATCAGTGTTGGTCCCCAGAACCTCTCCAGTAATAATGGACAATACCATAGTTGTGCGGTATATAAACAATGTGAGAGGTACAAGGTCATATCCCCTATGTAAGCTGGCAGTGTTAGCTTGGGAGTTAGCTCTTTAGCATTCCTTAACTCTCCAAGCATTTTACATTCAGTCAGAACAAATTATAGTGGAGGCTAAGCTATTCAGGAACAGGATAGACCCTTACAAATGGAAATTGAAAGAGGGTGGTCTTCCAGGAACATATACAGTTGTGGTGAGCACCTCAACTAGAAGCAGGTAAGTTATCAAGTTCTTCTCCAGGGCTCCTGACAAGTAAGCCTTGAAAAAAAATACATTTTCATTCCATTGTAACAGAATGCTCCTTTGTGCATTTCCATCATTTCCACTGATTTCCACAGTAATTCTGACGATTCAACAGGATCCCCCAAAAGTAATTGTTGTGACCCCCCTTTTGGCTGAGGCAACATTCATTCTTCTTTTTTACAGATCTAACCAAAAGCAATTACTGTAAGTTTTCTCACAGACTGAATCTACTCATACAAGACAAGTGGAGTTTGATACAACCCAGTATCAATCAGCTTCAACTAACTGCCCGGATGATTCAGTTTTAATACATTTTAAGCACTTATTTCACATACTAAAGGAAGCAAGAAAGCTCACTACTAGAAAATCCTGCTGGTAAGTGGAAGTGATTTCCTAGTCGGTGCCTAGCCAATAACCAGAGGCCCATCAGTGATTTTATACCACTGGTGCTCAAATATTTGTGTAAGTTGCTTTCCTCTGGCCTCACTTATTCCTCTATTCATGGATCCCCCTCTTTCTTTTCTTTTTGTAGCCAAACAGTTCTTGAAAGGGGTTTTACAGTTTAGACCTCCTCTTACCACTGGTTTCTTCTTCTTGGGATTGAAACAAACTGGAGAACGCACAAAAAGTGAAAACGGAGCTGGAAACTGAATAAATAATAATGCGAACTGCTAGGTGAAATAAAAAACTCTGATTTAATAATTTAAGTGCTTTCGGAAGGTCCAGTGCCCTTCTTTCCTCAGAAATGACAAACAGAGACACAGGCAACAATTCATATTTAAAAGTAGTTAATTAGTTAACTGGATCATTAAATAATTAAGACAATCATATGGTGTCCACTATCATCACATCTTGTTAGTCTTAGAACAAGTTGTAAATGAAACATTTTACTAAAAATGTATATCAGCACATAAAAATCAATATAAAAACAATGCAATATTCATGTTTCATATGTTTTTAAACCTTCAAAGCGATTATGGAAGTGGTTATTATATGTTGAATATAAAATTGCTTTCAATAAAGCATGATAAGCTAAACTAGTGGCTAAATGCCACTCTACACTAAAAATGATATTAAATCTATATAAAACATATGTAAAAGCGCAAGCTGAAACAGCGTATTTACGAGCACTCTTACGCTATGACTAAAAAAGATGAAACAAATGCTTTGGCTTGCCACACTATTGAACATCCAACCCACAAATTTAAATTTACAGTACTGAAACAGGTAGATGATACCCCATACATAGGTCCATGGCAAATCCATCTTGAGATGGAAGAATTGTTTTGGCAAATAAGGACTGCAGCCGGTCACCCACCAGGTATAATGAACAAATATCTATTGCTTGCATCCTAAAAAAACTGGCCTTAAACAGATAGTTTTATAAGGCAGTTTTATGAAGTAAGCATTTTTTAAATATTTGTTTAATTTCACTTTGTAAAATGTGTTGTTAGCTCATTTGGACTGAATGTTCTTTTACATATGTTTTATATAGATTTAATATCATTTTTAGTGTAGATGTGATGATAGTGGACACCATCTCTGTTAGTTTGTCATTTCTGAGGAAGGAAGGGCACTGGACCTTAAATTATTAAATCAGTCTTTTATTTCACCTAGCAGTTCGCATTATTATTTATTCAGTTTCCAGCTCCGTTTTCACTTTTTGTACGTTCTTCTTCTTGGGATCTCAACTATGTGCTAGATAACTTGACTCTCTCACCTTTTGAACTTGACCATCAATCTATTAAAGGAACTTGACTTGGAAAACTGTATACTCACCATTGCTCTGGCATCTGCAATAAAAGTATCTGACTTGCAATCTCTTGTGGTGAGTGAACCCTAATGATTTTCTGTAGGGATAAAGTATCTTTAAGAACAAGCCCCTCATTCATGCCCAAAGTGGTTACAGAGTTTACTTTGAATCAAACCATCAGTCTTTCAGTTTTCTACCTACAATCTGAAAACCTGGAAGAACTAATACTCCATCCACTAGACATGCATAGGCAGCTCAGATACTATCTTAAAAAAACTTATCCTTTAGAAATGTTGATTAGCTAATTACTTCTTATCAAGGGGCAAAAAAGGGACACCCTGTGTCTAGACACACAATTTCCAGATGATTGTCCTCAGCTATTGTTTTTTGTTATTCCCACCATGACAAATTAATTCCAGACAGTATCAATATACATTCCATAGAACTTCTTCAAACAGCATACTGGAAAAGGGTGAACTCTAAAAGCATTCTAGAGGCAGTTTGTACATACATTTACAAAACATTACAAACTGGATTCCCTTTCTAGGTCCAGATCAAACTTTGCTACGACCATTCTGTAGGGGCCCCCGGATCCATATACATCCTCCTGCCAGGATGAATAGGCTTTGGCATTCAACCCATATAGTCTAAGGGTTACTACAGTAGTGGAATGATAAACATAGTATAGTTGTGTAACTTACCCATGACAGTAAATATTTGAGTTCCTCACTACTGCAGTAGCATCACCCACACATCCCCTAACTCTTATATATTGTTGTAGTTGGGATATAATGCAGGGTTGTGATTGGTTTCTACTTTATATGCTCTGTTGTTAATACTCATTAGTTATTTCAGGGTGTTAAGATCTTCTCTCATTGTATGGGCAAGAAAGTCCTGAAGAAAGCTTCACTCTGACTGTTGATTTCTCTCCATGGGATTACACATCAGTCAGAGTGAAGGAGTTGGGGTATCCAGAGCTTTTTAAGGCTGTCAGGTTGTTGTGGTCTGGGTAGGGAAGAATCCATACAGCCTAAGGGCTACTGAAGCAGTGAGGAATTTGAATATGTACTGTTATGGCTAAATGCAGCTTATACAAATGTACTTTCCTCATGGTCTAGCGAACTCGCAGTCCACTGGCCTAGTAAATTGTGAAAGAAAGACATTTTATTCTTGAAAAACTTGAGAAAATGGTATGGAGGCATTCTTTCAAAGTATTTATACTCAACACAAAACTAGCCAATGTTTACAAAAGAGCTCTATTGCACTAGAAGAAACTCAACAGGCTGAAGAAGAAACAGAGTTCAACAATAAATAAACTGAGCTTTAAAAGCCCTATTCAGCTGTCATAAAAAGTATATCAATACCTTTGCAGAATCCCCGTGAGGAAATTTGTTTTTAGAAAGAAATGATTAACAGCAATAGAAGTTAGAAAAAACAGAATAATCTAAACATTGCAGGATGAAATTTGTGCCAGGCTGAAAGATTCAGTGTTCAATGTGGTTAATGTTACAAACTCAGAGCCTTGTGTGAGGCTATCTAGGATTTTTTTTTAACATATAAATTACAGTCATTCACCCTGCCCCCCACTACTCATCAAGATGCCTGCCTTCCTTTTATTAAGTGGCAAGGAATTCCAGATTCTGCAAGCACCATGGTTAAGAGTCTTTTTTATGGTGGTCTTAAATGCAAGAAATATCAGACAACTGTTAGGCCTAGCAGCAAATGAATATTGTAGAAATTCCACACCTAGCATACAGGCTACAGCTTTGTTATCATGACACTTGTTTGATGAATCAATTCCCAGTTAACTAGTCTGTAACTTATTGAAAATAATGATACCTAAAGCAGCCTGTCCCTGTGTCTAAGAAATCTCAGTTTGGAGATTTGCCTTGTAAATGCATTTGAATCCTTTCAAACTTTTTATTTGAGACAGGTTGTCTGAACAGGCTGCAGCCCAATTTTCTGTATGGGATCTCATTACTGTCTTGTAAAAGGGAAACAGAACCTTCTCATCTCTGCTGGATAAACAATGCTGTAAATTCTTCACAGTGGCGTAACATTAATTATTAGCTTTAAATCTCCATAAAATTGAAGGTGACTGCTAACAATTACTCCTGGATCCTTAATTTATTAAAAAAAACAAAAAAAGAATCTAGCAAAGTTAGATTTTCCACTGTGTGATTCCTTAAACCTCTTGTATTAGAAGCAACATAGGATCCATGCAATTGACCATTTAAGGACATCAGGTGTTTTACCTACATACAACATACATGACCTTTTTTCTTTTCAAGTCTTCTTATAGATAAACTAAGGCCAATAAAGCCAAACCCCACTAGTTGTAGACATACATGTTTCAGTCTTATTGTTATTATCAGCATAGCATAAGTGTAATGTATAGCTAACTTGCAGAAATACAGGGTTGTCGTACCCAGCTGATATCCATAACCATTAGAGTGTCTGCAAAATATCCCAACCGACAAACTAAAACAATGAGTAAAAAGATCACACAGAAAAAACAATCAGTAAAAACCAAAAAAGAAAACTCTACCAAAGCTAGACTTTCCACTGTGTGATTCTTTAAACCTCTTGTATTTCAGGCAACATGGGATATATGCAAATGACCCTTTAAGGACATCAGGTGTTTCAGCTATATGGCAATTCTAAACATCCATGACCTTTTTCTTAAGTCTATTTATGGATAAATTCAGACCAATAAAGTCAAAACCCACTAGCTGTGGACATGCATGCTTCAGCCTTGTTATGTCTAGTTTTGCTAGATTTTTCATTTCGTTTTTTTACTGATTGATTTTTCTGTGTGACCTTTTTACTCATTGCTTTAGGTCCCTAATTTTGTCATCCACAGATAAGACATAGTTATCTAAGGCAAATGGATAACCAGAATTGTTATGCCTAAAATGTAGGACCGTGTATGTTTGCATTAAAGGGTATTATTTTTGTGTTTGATCAGTTGTTTAAAGTGTGTATAAAGTTTTGCATAATTGCCTCCTCCCTTACATTGGTTATAACTGCCCCTGTTTTGTTATCATCTACAAACTTGTACATCCAGACGTGCTGTTCAGTTGGGAGTTCAGACATGAATATATTGAGTAGTAATGGTGAAAAGCTCCAATCCCAAAGAACTCTCACATTAACTATTTTTACCTCTGAGAAGATATTTCTTATTCTCACCCTACAACTTTGTCCAGGAACAGTTCAAAGTCTTAATCTTCTACACTATCAGACAAACAAGTTATTGATATTTAAAGATTACAAGGCTTTTAATATTTCTTGATAAGGTACTGAATCAAAGACATTGACGCTATCTAAATATTTATTTATTTATTTATTTATTTAGGTAGGTGTTTATTTATTTATTAGCATATGTGTACTGAAAAAGTCTGATTGGACCATGACAATCCCCTTTCAGCACAGACCCGAGGAGAAAAGTTCCACAGTTAACAAATCTTACAAGATATCATACAATACAATACAATGCAAGACAAAAAGCAAATGTTAACCATCACATGCAAGAAACAAAAATTAGTATATAAAGAAAGAAAAAACAGAATAGATGATAAGTTATTGGAACTTTAGGTAAAAGCCCAGAAGCTTAGATTATGCAAGACCAAAAGGTCACTACAGATAGAGGACGTGTGGATGGAGTTCTACCAATGTTTAGCCAGGAGAAGAGTGGCAGAAGCATAGTATAGAATCCAAGAGGTAAATAATTAAATTACATTTCTGACAGTCCCTGGTCCAATGTAGCTATTGGAGTCAAATAAATGCTAATTAAATTAGTCAAACAAGAATGTCTCTCCATGAATCCATGTTGGTTGGTTAATGTCCAATCCATGTTTGATTGCTTTCATTAGCAATCGGAGAATTATCCTCTCAAAACACTTCTCAATGATACTAGTTAAATTTGCATGTTGGTAGTACTTACATGTTGGTAGTTATCCACATTGCCATTTGTGTTGCTTTTAGTTACTGACATTATGATAGCTTCTTTCCATGTGTCAATATAAACTCTGAGCAAAATGTCAGTTGATAAAGATGGGTTAAAAATGGTGCTAGATGTATTATAATATCCCATAGAAAAAATGCTTGCAAACCAAAGGGACCAGCTGATAAACTAGGTTCAATAGCCTTAAATCCGTTTAGCACCACCTTTCTATAAAACATGCAGTAGCTTTCTTGCTGACTAATTTCTATATCTTCATTCCCTTGTAAAGCATTTATGTGTTGAACAGCCAAAAAACTTTGGTGTCCACAAGGGATGAAGAATGAACAAGGAAGGATTTCAAACAAAGTCAGACGTGATAAATGCTGTGGCCCACTGGTGATGACAAAGCCTATTTACTGAAATTCAAAGGGACTGTGGAAAAGGAAGGTTGGTGAAACTGCTGAGTGGGCTAGACTCTTCATACTTTTCTTGAAAGATTAAACTCATAACGCCTTTATCAACCTGAAACCACCACAAACCACCACAAACCAATGATTACTCAAAACTGAAGACAAAGAGAGAGAGGCAGAGATCCTAGCATAATCAATTGTCACTTCAGCTGTCAGAGGAGTTGGGGGTTGACGTTGACATAATGGTTAAGGTCATTACCTCACAGACACAAGGTACGGGGTTTGTTGATCACAGTTAACAGAAATTGGCTAGGCATAAAATGGCCCACAAGGGCAGCTAGCCTAGTACCTACCTGTGATTATGCAAAGGTCCCTTACTTGGATCTATTCTACTACAAACAGCTCAGTCCCAGATGTTTGACTTGATCCAACTGGCTCAGAAGCATTGAAGAAAATGTAATATCACAGATTGTAAAACTCATTATGAGGAACCAACATCTGAGGGGTTTGACTCTCACCGTGTGAGGCTGGGTAAACCAGGATAATCCCAACTTGGTAGAACAGCTGATGAGTTTGATGCAATGAGATATAGTAGCAGCTGAGTTATGCCTGTCTGTGGGAGACCATTCCAGCCACTGGAGTGCCAAAGGGAATACAAGAACTAGTAAGACTGTTTTAAAGCATGAGGGAGACAATGAAGGACCTTATTCCTTAGAGGCTAAAGATACAATATAGTCAATAAAAGGGATTGAAAATAAATTGGACAGCCTGAAATATATGAAGAGTTTTGAGCTGGAACGCAAAGCTAAAAATTGTCCATTATTTTTTTTCTTGCCAGTTCCCACTGGCCACAAGTTTTGAACTCCAGCTATTCATCTCCTAGGGTAAGAAAACCCACTCATTCCCACTGACTGAGACCCAGGTAAGCTGAGAGTGGGATCACTGTGCAACCCTGTAACATCCAAGGTGTTGGCAAACAATGTGCTGATGAAATATGCACACATGCCTCTGCATGCTCATAATAAATGGCCCTACACCTTTGCAGACAGCATCCCCATATGATCCCCTGAGGCGTGTTCATAATAAAAGGTCCTATACCCTTGCAGACAGCATCTCTGTATAATCCCTGTGTTCTCTGGGGATTCTTCCACTTGAATGTGCTCAGTCACCTGCCCCCCTTCCCCTCTCCATAGAGATGAGCAGACTAAAGCTTGTCATTCCTCACCTGTATGACATAAGCTCTAATCCATTCCCATGTTGCTAACTGGGCTTAAGTCACATGAATTATAGTCAGGGCTTTATCTCTCTCTTTGCCAGTGGTTGGTGCATTCCTCTCAACTGTACAGATTTTCGCAGAATGCCCAGATTTTTGCCTCATATTTTTGGTGTGTTACTCCTAAAATCTGTGCTTTCCTGGCAAATAGTTGAGGACTGATGTCATTAAATAATGACAAACACTTGATTTTAAGACTCCACATCCTTCAGAAAATTCATGCTAATACAAAATCTATTATATCAACTTAAGAGCAATATTTAAAATCTGTCCCTATTTGTCCCCCCATCATTTTAAGGTTTGTTCATATTTTTTGCTCTAAGAGGTTGAGAGGTATGAGTTGGTATTGTTCATTAAATGATGAAACTGTCCATCTGTATATGCATCTGTATGGAGACACATTCCATGGTTGCAAATGATACTGACCTCCATAATTCCATTGCTAGTAGTGCTCAAATACATGTCCAAATAAGTGTATGAGCAATGAGGGGAAGCACCACTTAATTCTAAAGCAGAGTAACTTTAATAAGTCTTTGGTAAATATTAGAAAAGGAAACTCAGAAAAAAAAATGGTGGTGTATGCAGGCATGGGGATAAAAGGGACTACCCCACAGCTCAAGTGGTATTTAACACTTCTGTAGATGCACTGAAACATTATGCTGCCATACTGCCGGTAGGCAAGAGGTTATCAGTGGAATATATTTTCCCAGCTTCTTTGGTTTTTGGGCATACGTAAACAGTGGGTCACAAGGGTCCACACAGGAAGGGGAAATGGTGAGGAAAGGTTACCTTTTTTCTGAAAGACCTGAAGGGAAACTTGTATGCAAAACAGAACATGCCCTATCAATATTAGTAGCAATGATTTAAACAAAATGAATTTTGACCCAATGATCATAACACAAATGAGGACTTCATAGATTTAAACATTAGAGTCATGTGAGTTTTGGAAAGAAACAGTGGGGTATCCCATATTGAAAGTGGCAAGAAATACGATACTGCATCTGAACCAGGCTGCTGCTCTGCCAAATTAGCCACACAGTTTATGTTATTTTGAAACCTTTACTGCTATAGTGAAGGAGCATGTAGCTGTTCTAAAGCACCATAACTGATCTGCAGCTTCTGCTTACATGGATGTGGTAATAATGTACAGTAAGATCTAGGAGCCCTACTTATCCAAACAACAGAAAGTTGTGGATTCTATTAAGTAACATCTTTGACATTTAAGGAATCCAAATGTGTTGTTTGTATGAAAAACACATATGATATTAGCAATGCTGTCATTTCCCTGGTCTTTTGACACCAGGGACTAAACTGGAGGATGGAAGTTTAACATAATGTTTGGCCTCTGTTGCAGTAAAAAGTGGAAGGTTCCATTTAACTCATTCACGTCTACAGCACCTTTCGTCTATCCTTCCAGTTAACACTCATAGCTCTTATGGCATCAAGACATACCTCTCAACCTCTTAGAGCAAAAATTCTGGACAAAGCCTAAAATGATGGGGGGACAAAAAGGGACAGCTTTTAAATATCGCTCTTAACAAAGTTAGAAAGTTGATAGAAAAATAGGTTTTGCATTAACATGAATTTTCTGAAGGATGTGGAGTCTTAAACTCAAATGTTTGTCATTATTTAATTACTTCAGTCCTCAGCTATTTGCCAAAAAGGTACAGATTTTAGGAGGGACACACCAAAAATATGAGGCACAAATCTGGACATTCTGCGAAAATCTGTACAGTTAAGATCTTTTTTGGATCTGGCTTCTTTAACTAAGTGACTTACCATTTAATAATGGGAAATATTCAAAAGGGCAAGGGTTTATTAACAAAATGGGACTAAGATTGTTAATCTAGGATGTCCTGCAGTAGACATCACATTGTAGCAATGTAGTTCTTGTTTCTATGTAGGCAAGACCATTTGACAATTTAGGTAGAATTTATCAACATACATATGACATTGGCAAAATGGACGAACGTAATGCTTTATTCAAACATATTAAGGAAAAACTTTTGCACATTTTCTCAAGTTTATAGTAGTTGATAGTGTTGAACAGGATCCCAGGGGTGGTCCTATGGACTAGTTTTTAGAGTTTTTATAACTTAAATGGCAGCTCAGATGTAATGCAGGCTGTCCACCTGGCCTTAATGAGGTCATTTCCATTTCTAGTTTTCTTAAATTAAAGTCTATGTGTTTGATTAAATAGTTTTGTAAATAATTATTTTTTATGCATTTCTTCTCATATACATATATATATATATATATATATATATATATATATATATATATATATATGTATATATATATATATTTTTTTATATTATTAATTATGTATTTGTCACCTCACAGCAAGAGGTTCTCTGGTTCGATCCTTGGCTGGGGTGCTTTCTGTGCGGAGTCTGCATGTCCTCCCTGTGGTCACGTGGGTTTCCTCCGGATGCTCCAGTTTCCTCCCACATCCCAAAAACATGATGTAGGTGAATTGGACACTCTAAATTGGCCCTAAGTGTGAGTGCGTGCATGTGTGTGCATTTTGTGGAAGGTTGGGCGCTGGGCTAGCAACTTTACACAGTAAAACTCCACTGTCAGTCTTGAGCGGACATGTGATTTACTGTGGCGACCCCTAGCCGGGAAAAGCCGAAAGAAGAAGAAGATCATTATTTATGTATTTGTATGCATGTTTTTTGGAGTTTTATGGAGTATTTTATGAAATTGTGTCTTGTTTTTTGTTCAATCAATTATGCAGTAGAGGGTGTGTCCATAACAAGTGTATTTAAACTCATTTGTTTTCATGTTGGGTTGTTCTGAAGAAGTCTATTCATTGGAGTGGACGAAAGCTGTTATTTTGAGCTCAATTCACCATAATAAATTTGTGTTAGGGAACTCCTTTCATGTTTTGATGTTTTTACCAGTTTGTTTTTTCTGATCCCTGCTTTTTGGTTTGTGGCTTGTTGCACTCGAGTGGTTTTCCCCATACATATGGAGGAGTGGATCAACTCCTTGTTTGAAGTGGTCGTCAATCTTACAGCATTGGTTCACAAACTAGCGGACCAAGTCAGTTCTTTATTAAAGAACCGGGAAGTACTTCACTGTCCTGACATTGGCGGGGACAGTCAACATGATTTGTTTGATTCCACAACCTCTGGGGGACATAGGCATTCCCCCCAGACAGATAACGGTTACACCAGACATTCGAAGCGGAGTCAGATATGATGTGAATGGATGTATTTTGGGGTCTACAGATTCTAATGCAGATACAAGCAGCAACAACCTGGTTGGCAGCAATTTTAACCTTACAGATTGGCTTAAACATGATTCCAGTTTATTAATTACCACCAACGATTCAAGAAGTGACCTTGGGTGTATGGATATACAACTTCAAACAATGCAGGACAAAGTAATCAAGTATCGTAAATTGCTTTTGGAATGTGAATATCTGTGTGAAAGCATTCAGGTTGAGAGAGTACCCAAAGGCCTCCGTTCTTGGAAATTTCCTGCAGGGCTTAGTTGTGATCTCGTGTTACATCGGGAACTTGTCTGTTTGTTTAATAAGCAAAGCTGCAAACTTTTACAGGTACTTTTACATTCGTATGAAAAAGACATGTAGGAATTGTCATATTCTATTCAAGTTTTAGACAATTCTATTAAAACTGACATATTATTTGACATCAAACGTGAGCAATATACGGCCATTTTTGTTTAAACTGATCAGTATCTCAGGGAACTTAAAAGTAAGAAATTGAAAAAGTTCGCCAGAGATCAACATGAATATGAGAAAGGTATTGCTTATCCCAAACCATCCAATGTTCTTTCAGCTAACTTTTATGGCACAGAGATTGTTCCTGATGTTGAAACAGTTTGTAATTCAGATATGGGTACAAATAAAATGGCTATTAATGGTTCTGTCCCTTTAGATGCTCCCCCTGTGAGAAGATCCAGGAGAATTGTGAACCAGAAAAGGAATCAGTACCCAGATCAACAATTCAAACATCCTTACCCCCACCCCCACCCTCCTTTTTCACCACATAATTGGAAAGGGGTCCAGGGGAGGGGGAGAGGCCAGGTGAGTGGGGACTGGAGATAGAGGTTACTACTGGTGTTGGTGAGACACCTGTTTCTATTATTTTGAATTCCACGGGTGACTTTAAAATATTTAATTATAGTCATCTTTTAGTTACTGAAAGTTGGGCCAACTTGTTTGAGAAAGGTATGACCTTTGTGCCCCTTCAAAAGGCTAGACTGGACCAGGTGTTATTACAGCTTAAACTATTTGTTCATAAACTGAATTTTTCCATTTTGTTTGGCAATGAGCTAAATGCTGCAGTAAAGGACAGGAACAAGAAGCTGAGTGTATTTAACCCTAGTTTACATTTATTTATTTAATTTATTTTATTTTATTTTACATTTGTTGACTGGGATAGTCTAACTGGATTTATGTCCATTTTCAGTAGAGTCCCGGGGACATAAGCTCCAAGAGATTACTAGACTACTAACATACAGGTACTAGTTGTTATACAGTTAAATACTACAAATTTTAAACAGTTCAGGAATCTTCACAGTTTATACAAAAAACATGTTACAAACATTAGATAAGATATTTTAGACTTTATGTACAAGACTTCATTCGTAACTAGAAAGTAATTGTTAAACAAATTCATACTTCAAGTTTCAACAGTTCAGCAATGCTCACAGTTTAAACAATACTTGTTGCCTGCCTTAGGTAGGATGCTTTAGAATTATATGCAGAAGAATTTAACTAGGTATTTTAAATTATCTCTATTAGGATAAGATATGTTTTGCCAAGGATAGGCCTTGATCTAAAAAGACACAGATAGAGCAGGAATTAGGTCTTAAGAGAGGGTATTTGGGATATAGTATGAGATTAGTCTGGATTTGTACAGGGATGTAACCAATGGGTTTTAAGATAGAGTTTCAGATTGTGTTTAAAAAGTGTAAATGAAGACAGTGATGTAAGTTTAAGGGAGAGTTGGTTCCAATACATTCCAACTGCATTTGAGAACAGAGCATCTCCTGCCATGTTATTAGATTTACATGTTGATACAAGTAGTTTATTAGATGAGCATAAGGTTGAGAGGTTCTTATATTGGGTAATGAGACTAGCAAGTATTGGGGTATTGGCAGGCTGGAAAAGGGTTTTGTGCACAATGGTGAGTTGTTTAAAGTGAATCTGATTCAGAAGCTCTAACCAGCCTAATTGTTTCAGATTATGGCAGTGATGGGTCCTAAAGGAGGAAGCAGTAGCAAATCTGACAATGCTATTGTAAGCGTAGGCTAGCTTGTTAAGGTTATTTTTTGATAAGTTAGTATATATGGAAGAAGCATAAAGAAGTGTGGCGATAAGGTGGGAATAGGCAATAGTGGTTCTGGCTAGTGGGAAGAGAAAGGGTTTTATCCTATAGAGGGAGCCTAGTTTCCTGTTGACAGTTTTTATGGTATTGTTGATATGGGTTTCAAAGTTCAGGTTGTTATCAATGGTTACCCCTAGAAGTTTAGTTGTTGGATCGGGAGATATGAGTGTACCATTATTGGATAAGACTGAAAAGTTCATTGGGAGTGCTTTACGGGTGGGAGTGAAGAGGAAGAGTTTGTTTCTTTTTGGGGTTCAAGAGGAGGCAGAGTTGTAGAAACCAATTTTCTATTTTATTGAACATTGTCTGAGTTAGAGTCTGGAGTTGGGATTGAGATTTAGCTGAGCAGATTATTGTCAAATCATCTGCGTATTGTACACAGTTAGTTAAAGGAATAGCTAGGTTGAGGTAATTGATAAATATTGAGAAAAGGAGGGGGCCCAATATAGAGCCCTGAGGAACACCTAGGGTAACTGGGTGGTGGGATGAGAGGTTGTTGTCCCATAGCACTGCCTAATGTATATTATCAAGGTAGGACTGGAACCATTTTATAGTCTTTGTGTCCAGAGAAAAGGATTTTAGAATATTGAGAAGTAAGTGGTGGTTGACCATGTCGAATGCTTTTGAAAGGTCGATGAAAAATGCTGAAGAGAGAAGATTATTATTACGGTTTTTATTGATGCTGTCAATGAAGGATAGGAGTGCAGTTCTTGTGCTGTGGAAAGGCCTGAAGCCATGTTGAGATTTGGCCAGTAAATTGTTCTGGAGTAGGTGGTCTAGTAACTGTCAGTGGATGCACTTTTCCATTATTTTAGCTAATGGGGAAAGTAGAGCTATGGGACGATAGTTAGAATATTCTCTGGAGTTTCCACCCTTGTGTAGGGGGATAATGTAGGAGATTTTCCAGATGGTGGAAATAGTGCTTTCTTGTATGGTTCTATTTATCAGCAATGATACAGGATAAGCTATGACTTTGGCTGCCTTTTGCAGGTATTCAGCAGGTAGCTGGTCAGCTGAGGGGGTAGCAGGTTTTAGTTTACTTAAGAGGTTGCATATGAGAGAAGTTGGGACAGGTTGCAGGTTTAGAGTTGGGAGAGAGTTATTAGTATTGGTTGGAAGGGCAGAGCTATCGGCTGTTAGTTGATTAGCAAGTGTTTGGATGGCCTCAGTGAAGAAGGTATTAAAAGCATTAGCAGTTTGCTTTGGATTTTCGGAATTTGATCCTATAGGGGGTGGTGTTACGGATTGGCCTGGTTGAAGTAGTCTGTTTATGCTAGCCCAGAACTTTTGTGGATTATTTTGGTTAGTCTGTTGGAGGTGGAAGTAAAAGTTTTTTATCTTCGAGTATAGCTTTCTTAGTCTCATTACTTTTTTGCCTAAATTGTTGTTGGTCTACAAGGTTTTTAGTTGTTCTCCATAGTGCCCAAACTTTATTTCTATGTTGAATTTTCTGCCTGGTTTTCTTTGTAAGCCATGGGGCGGGTTTATATTTAATTTTGATGGAACGCTTTGGTGCATGGTGGTTAAGGATTGTTAAGAATTTTGAGTTAAAGTAGTTTGTTGCTTCGTCAAGTGAGACTCAATTTTTATGACATTGACAAAATCTCAGTTTTTGATAGGATTTGTGAAAATGAAATTAGACATACTGTTTCATGCAACAAAACGTTTCCAGGAAATTTAAATACTGATTAATCTAGATTGTTAAATAACATTAGGACAGATTCCTCCATTCGCATCATGCAACCAGATAAAGGCGGTGGATTGGTTATAATGAATTCTAATGGTTATGTTAATAAAATGTTTTCTATTTTATTTTCTGAAGCCTATGATGACATTTCTTTAAATTAAATGAATGGTGCTTTGAGAAGGGTAGATCTAGCTTTAGAAGAGTTATTTTTGAATAATCAAATTTCCTTGGCTGTTTTTGATTATTTGAAGGTCCAACATCCTAAAACTATATTTGGTTTACCCAATAAGAGTTTATTAGAACCTCCATTAAGACCCATAGTGGATGCCAAGGCTTCAGAGACCTTTTTCATTGCCAAATATATTGACAATGAAACTAAAGAATTACTTAAGGAATACTCATCTTTGTTAAAAGATTCATGGGATTTTTTGACCCAGGATTCTAACAGTCTTTATAGTGATGATTTGCTTTTTGTTCTAATTGATGTTAAGGATTTATATTCATGTATCCCTCATGACCTTGGCATTGATTGGTTTCTTCAGTTTCTGGCTTTACATTGTAAAATTAGCCAGGACAAGAGTCTTACTCTTAGTACATTAAGGGAACTTGTTTTAGGAAATAATTTTATTTCCTTTGAAGGGCACCTGTTTAAACACATTTATGGTGTCGCCATGGGGGCATCTTGCTCCCCAGTTTTTGCCAATGTCATAATGGCTTTTTGGGAAACCAATATTTTATTTACATCACAGTTCAAGGACAGTTGGCATCTTTATAGATGGTTTATCGATGACATAATAATTTTTTGGCAGGATATGAGGGAGAAGCTGAATACATTTTTCGAGTGTATTAATCATTCCACTGAATTTTTAAAGTTCACAATGACAGTTGAAACTGATCGGGTTAATTTTTTGGATATCAGCATTAGCAAAAACAGGGAAAAACAATGCTGTATTTCTACATTGTATAGAAAACCAACATATTCTAACTCTTATTTGCATTTTTGTAGCTGGCATCCTTTACTCCAAAAAAAGCCATTGCCAAGGGAAGATTAGCCCGTATGGTGATCCAAGAAAATCAATTCATGGATGAATGTAATGTACTTTGGGACATGTTCCACAAGAGGGGTTACCCTGATAGTTTTCTCCATGACATTTTTGAAGAGGTAAAAATGAAAAGGAGAAACAGAGTTTATCTACCTTTGTTGGGTAACAGTCAGGCATCTGGTTCTATTGCAACTGTTTCCCCCAGTACCAAAGGTAATACAGGGTTTAATAAAGCCATGATTGTCCCATTCAACAGGCACTTCAAGGAAATTAAACATATCATCTCAAATTCTTGGGACATATTTAGATGTGATATGGAAGGTTTTATTAAAGTGGGGGAACATCCTACTATACTTTATCAAAAGGACACTTGTTTTAAAATGATGCTTGAAAGACCTTTGTCCAACCCTTTAGTGGGAAAGATATCTAAGTGTGGTCATTGTTCACAATGTATCCATTTACTTGAGGGCACAACATTTTTTCTTCAAGGTTATGGCTGCATTAAACCCCGTAAGAAATATAATTGTGCCAGTAAAGGAATTGTTTACATCGCATTGTGCCAATGTTGTTCTTATTTCTATGTAGGCGAGACCATTCGACAATTTACATATAGAATTTATCAAATACATATAACATTGGCAAAATGGATGAACGTAATGCTTTATTCAAACATATTAAGGAAAATTCTGCACGTTTTTTCAAGTTTATAGTAGTTGATAGTGCTGAACAGGATATCAGGGGTGGGCCTATGGACTTGTTTTTAGAAATTAAATGGCAATTCAGATGTAATGCAGTCCATCCACCTGGCCTTAATGAGATCATTTCCATTTCTAGTTTTCTTAAATTAAAGTCTATGTGTGTGATTAAATAGTTTTGTAAATAATTATTTTTTTATACATTTTTTCTCATATACATATATTTTTTTATTATTATTTATGTATTTATATGCATGTTTTATGGAGTATTTTATGAAATTGTGTTTTGTTTTTTGTTTAATCAGTTATGCATTAGGGGGTGTGTCCATAACACGTGTATTTAAACTCATTTGTTTTCATGTTGGGTTATTCTGAAGAAGTCTATTCACAGGAGTGGACGAAAGCTGTTATTTGGAGCTCAATTCACCGTAATAAATTTGTGTTAGGGAACTCCTTTCATATTTTGACATTTTTGCCAGTTATGTCCTGCAGTAGAGAAATTAATCACTGTTTCCCACTTATTATTCATATTTTCTTATTTCTGATCATACTTTCAAAATTGAGAGACCTATATGCTATTTAAGGAGGTGGTGTGAAATACTATGATGAGAGACAGGAAAACCAATTGTCAGTGTCCATTTATATCACACTGTATTTGAGATATTGATAGTGGTTTGCTAGTAATTATGAAATAAGCAATATTTCCAAATGTACTTAATATTTCAAAAAACAAGTAACTTACAAATTGCTGTATGGCACCAGGTGAAACTTTAGATGTTGTTGAAGAAAACGCTCTTTGATATTTGCACTTTAAATTGCACATCTTAAGAGATATTCAGTGTTATTTTGCTAATTATACAGTACAATTAAGCATATGTTTTCATATTTCTGTGAATATCTAAATAAGCATGCACTCAGAGAAGAATTTATTTCTGTCATGTGAAAGCTTATTTCCAGTTAACCAAGGTCTTCTAGCAATATATGTCTATGTTGTACAGTTTCCAAGATATGACAATTTGTTCCTGAAAGTTTAGTAAATATATATTTCTGGGTTCGTGTGAATTAATAATATATTATAGTATTTATGGAAAACTCTGAATGCAGTGACTCTTATAGCTGTAAAGAGTACTTTTTATTAATAGCATTGCCCTTGGTATAGTTTCAATAGGTTTTTGTTTACAAAATATTTACATTTGTTTATCTTACGTTTTTTTAGGATGATTTTTCAGAAAATGCTCTGGAATGCAAGGATCTGTGTAGGCTGCAAGAAGTGTGTCATTAAATACCATATAACTGTTAATGAGTTAAGCAACACATGATAGAGAGCTCTAGTGTGCTGATGAGAATTCATTGTGGATTTTGGAAACAGACTGTGAGCTTTGTGAAGACAGACAGACAAAAACACAGGCAATTTGAAGAGAAACCTTGTACTTCTTTTCAGTGACAGCCGGTGTTTTTAAAGCAAGGGGCCTGAAAGAAGCAAATGAATGGCTGGGGCTAGTTGGAATGAAGTGGGGTTATATTGCAGTAGGCCAATGTTCATTTACGTGTGATAACACAGGAGATAAGGTCAGTCAATTTTATCCACAGACTGCTTCAATACCCAATCATTATAGTTGATTTTTATACACCTCAGATGTCTGTCTGCAATTAACAGGACCAGCCATAGGTGAAATAGATACATAGACAAAGGACAGCTTGGGCCCAACACCATCCAGAAATGTTTTACTTCTTTTGTGGGTTTTTTCTATACTTTGTTGTACATTTTAGCTTCCTTCATCTTTTCAACACACCTAGCTGGCCAAGAATGTATTGTAATAAGTGTGGTGTAATAAACTAAATAAAGCTAAGGGTTGAGGAGCCTCTAGGCTCCACAAAAGTCATAGGATTATGCATGATCTGAGGTGCAAGTTTTTCCTACCCTTTTCATCCAGTGATGATCCAAACAAAAATCATGAATAAAGAAAGAAATGTAGTCTGACCTTTTCTATCAAATTCAAAGCTTAATCTGCAAATTTGACAAAAAAGTAGTTTCTAATAAACTGAGAAGACTAATGCTTGCAATGACATACAAATCCTGCCTTGGACTACTGCCTGTCTCTCTACCCCCTCAATCAAAGATCGCTATTTTTTGTATACCTCTCTAGCATTTTGAAAGTAAAAGCACAGATGGCCACAGGCATACATTTATATAGCTGAGAGCCTGGGGAGAAAACCAAAGCACCTGGAAAAAACCCACAGAGATTCAGGGACTATATTTCAATGCTACTTAAAAGGGATCACAGCCAAATATTCAATCAGAAAACCATGTGCTGTGAGAAGATAAAGCTATTCACTGTGCCACTGTGTCAGTGATTGAACAGAGTTAGACAACAGAGTAATGATCATTTGCTATCACATTCAAATTGCCCATTACACCCCAGACATCCATTTCCTGTGAGATAATATTACCTGTATGACAGTCTAAACGTCAAAGCTCTGCTTGTGATCAAATGAATTTATAAATGTATAAGCAACAGACCAGCAATGTATTTCAGCTTGCTGATACCAGAACCATACACTGTCATCCATTGCAACCCACACAAACATACAAACATGTCACCACTTGTATGACTGTGTACACCTCAGGTCTCTGATAGCAATCAAATGAATGAATTAATAACATAAATAAAGGTTCTGCAATGTATTTCAGTCTGCTACTTGCAGAATCATACATTGTAATATATTGCAACCCCCTCCAGAAACACACACACACACACACACACACACACACACACACACACACACACACACACACACACACACACACACACACACACACACACACACACACACACGCAGATACCACAATTACAACCATTTATTTAGCAGTGCACACCACAGATCTTTGTGATCGAATAAATTAATAAATACATAAAAATTATAACATTTATTTTAGCTTGCTACAATCAGAACCATACAGTGCAACCCATTACATTGCCTCTCTGCATGTAAGTACACACACACACACACACACACACACACACACACACACACACACACACACACACACACAGATGTGGCCATAATTATAACTAATTGTATACCCGTGTAGATCTTAGATCATGCCTAGCAATCAAATGAGTGAATAAATATACAAATAGTGGCCCATGACTTTATTTCAGCTTTCCGCTATCAGAACCATACAGTGAAGCCCATTACAAAAACCTGCCTGCATACTAGAGACATAGTTAGGGTGGGACGAAGGAGGTAGCTGCCCCTGCCACAAAGTGATGGGAGGCAAGATCAGGAAATCCCAACTGGTCTTCAGTACATTACTGATATTCAGAAATAAATGCCAGTATAGTATTTAAAGCCAGAATTCTGTAACACTCCATGTGTGCTATATACTCTAAGAGTTTCTTGTTACAGATGTAACATTTTGCTTCTCAACTTACAGTTGAGGTAGGCACCAGATACACTTCTGCTGGATGCACACACATAGATAGATAGTTAGATAGATAGATAGATAGATAGATAGATAGATAGATAGATAGATAGATAGATAGATAGATAGATAGATAGATAGATAGATAGATAGATAGATAGATAAATGTATGTTTGCAGACATTTTTATCTGCTCAGCTAAAACAAACCCATCTGAAAAAATACTGATAATAACATCTATTTAAAGCTACAGCACTTGACTTACAGGTTGTTGACATATATGAATCTTCAAATAAATAGTTACAAAGTGCAAACAAAATGTGTAACATTAATAACAAAAACAAAAAATACTCTTAACCAAAATTATCCCTTATGATACCAAATACACTGAGCTGAGAACATCAAATAATAATAGATATTGATGATTAAGGCACACAACAATATTAACCCTCAATGTTATTCACATCCAATTAATATTTTAACACTTCATGGACTATTCAACAATCTATGACAGGGACAAAATAAGTGGGAACCATACAGACGTGCACATGTGCAGAGGCACATGTACATAAACATACACACATATTTGTGCATGCGCACACACATACACACACACACACACACACACACACACACACACACACACACACACACAGTAGTGTAGCTAGGGTGAGCTAAGAGGGGCAACTGCCCTGCACAAAAAAAGTGGTGGGGGCACAATCAGCCAAAACTAATCTCTCCTTAGTGCAATACTGGTTTTAAAAGCCGATACTGCAATTGCAGACAGACCTGAGTGTTGTAGTGCTCCATATGTGGTCTAAGCTGTAGCAAGCTGCTTTTTCTTTTCACTAAAACTTGAGAGCTGCAGTGCTCCATGCAGGCAGGGTATACATTATAGCTACTGTTTGCTATATTTGTAGCAAAGAAACAGTTTGTTACAGTTTAAAAGAAGATACTTTTTAATAAAATAAGTTAAAGGAGGGTTGAGAGCAGGGCACACAAATGGGACCTGAATGGCTGGGTGGGGGAATGCCATGTATCTGGCCACCCAGTTGGTGTGCCAATAGAAGGAATGAGCATTGTTTTTTTTGTTTTTTTTTTTTTTGCTGTTTAATGTAAATGTTTGTGGGTTTAGAGCTTTTTTTCCCTCTTCAGTTGAAGAGCTGAGGGTGAGGCACTGGATTATATGACTGACCCAGGGCACTGGTTGAACCAGCTATGTTTCTGCACACACACATAGCTCATCCTCCTACCTAAGATAACTTACATCCTTCCATTCTTAAAATTAAGTTAAGGAATCCTAATTAAAAATAA
Organism: Protopterus annectens; assembly: GCF_019279795.1. Taxonomy (NCBI): domain Eukaryota; kingdom Metazoa; phylum Chordata; order Ceratodontiformes; family Protopteridae; genus Protopterus; species Protopterus annectens. The sequence continues at coordinate 1,669,643,641 of NC_056725.1, forward strand.
ATACATTTGGTCAGCTTGTAGTGAAAAAGGAAACATTTTGGTAAGTGTCTGTGACAGTTAGGTCATTTACATAGTTTGTGGCATTAACCATTAACTAGGGGATGCCATAGTAAACAGGAAAGTAGACTGTGTTAATAATACATAAGAATAAGCCTGTTGTTGTGTGTCACAATTTTAATGGATCAAAAGATGTCTGAAACTTTTCTTTCTACTATCTCTAATTTTTATATTCTAGCACCTGTAGTGATCTATCCAAACACACAGTAATTAGCTCCACTAGTTATGAAGTGCATATTTAATTTAAAACCCTGTAGAAAGCAGGAAATGCTTGCCATCACTGAAGTAGATTATTTGCATAGTAAATGAGCTGTATAAATAAATTTGGTCAGTGATAGTCTATTCATTCTTTGGAGTTGATCACATTATAAATTCAGTCAGCCAGATTACAGCCTCTAAAGAAAAATAAACTTTCCACCTTTGAATTCAAGTTTTCATGGAGAACCATTAGCTGATGGTGCAGATATAACACATCATTATCATCAGCCCCCATTTTTCTACATGGAGTTGGGATAGCATGTTAACTGTCACCATCTCTTTTGATTCAATGCCTCAGTCTTGCCTTCTTTGACACTCATGCCTCATTGTCACAGATCTTCTTTCACACAATCCATTCATCTCTTTGCTGGATGTCCTTGTTTCCTCTTACCTTCTTTCTGTCTGTCCCAATTTCTCTGTGACTTCGAACCACCACAGTACTGCCCAGATCAACATTCTTGGGACCTTGTCATATGCTTTCTCCACGTCTAGGAATGCCCAGATGGACTCTTTCCTCATCTATAGCTTCTTCTCAGCTATCTGTCTTACAGCAAACATTGGGTCAGTTGTGCTACATCCTGATCTGAATCTGAACTGCTCATCTCCCATCTTATATTCTACTAGTCTGCGTATCTATTTATCAATCACCCTGTCCAGAGCTTTCATACAATGTGATAGGAGTTTGATGCCCCTTTACTGCCACAGTTGTGGCTGTCCCCTTTGTTCTTGTACACTGGTTTGAGTATGCTTATTCTCCAGTCATCTGGGATATGCCTTTCTCTCTGCACTGCTAAGAGCACCTACAGGAACCATTTCTCCCCTATCTCTCCCAGCATCTTTATTGATTTTATGATGTGAGATATTGCCAGCTATGTCAGGGGAAGTAGGGCAGTGGATGTGTAACATAAGCTAGCACATCTAGCTGGAATTTTGTAAAGAATTATGTCTTTCGTATATCAAACTAATTTATACATATAATGCAAGTAAACTGTTGACGCAAGCGGTGATCGAGAGAGAAAAAGTCACTGTTCACTCAGAAATTCTCGAAGTAGTTCAAGTAACACAAAAACCAAATTTATTAGTTAGAATAACAGTTGATAAAGCTTAGCACTAGCTTCTTCAGATCATTGACACATCACATAAAAACCATGCGCCTTATATAGTTAGTAGCACTAATTAAAAACAAGTAATTAGTTTTCACGGAAACGCTGCTCTAATATCCGGATCTTAAATAAGTAAATAAAACATAAAATAATCTATTATAGATAGAAATGAGTGAATGGTAAAAATTGCATCTAATACTATATTGATATGATACATATAAAGCAGCATCAATGTCGTCATATATTATATAAAATATAGATCACATTCATTAAAATGCAGAGCTCAGGAATAATATGTAAACCTTAAATAAATAACAGCATCAAATATAGTAAAGCATCATAAACATAACAACATTTAAAATATTAAAATCAGCATATATAGTACCTGTTAACTAAACTGGGTAACATATAATATATAAATAAATAAATATAAGTGGTAGCATACATCTTCAACAAATATGTTTATATGTGTGCATATATGATGGTTTTAATATTGATTCTCACTTGAATAAAAAACATATATGTATATATATGTAGAGTCATGTAGTATATATAAATGTAATAAAAATGCAGAAATATATATGAATTTATTTATGTATATAAATAAATAAATATATATAAATAAATATAAATATAAATAAATAAATAAATACATTTGCATGTAAAATCAATTCATCTATCTACATGTATGATTAAAAATGTATATTAGGGTCTATGTGTTAAAAATATATATATATATTTTTTAAAAATAAGGGTGCATAGTGTAATATGATAGCTTGCT